>NW_025759148.1:0-4693 GCF_021184085.1 Oncorhynchus gorbuscha | reverse complement strand
GGACCTGTTGCCAGCGGATGGTATCCTGATCCAGGAAATGACCTGAAGATTGATAGAGGAGTTCTCTGACTGGGGAATCAGACCAACGTAGGAAGACTGTGGACAAAGACCCTATGCTGCTCTCTGGTGGGATTGTGTCTGTGTATTGCAACATTGTCACACGTACAGTGAAATGCCTTTCATCCTCCGACTCCAACAATGCAGTAATCAATAGCAATGTAATACTAACAATACCAAGGAAGAACAGAAACATATAAGAAATAATAATAATAAGAGATGTGAAATACACAATTAATTAAGTAACTATGTACAGGATGTATTTTAAAAGTCAGTTCCATGTTAACAATGTACAGGGATACTGGAGTGATGGAGGTAGATATGTATAGGGGGAAGGAGACAGGGATACTGGAGTGATGGAGGTAGATATGTATAGGGGGAAGGAGACAGGGATACTGGAGTGATGGAGGTAGATATGTATAGGGGGAAGGAGACAGGGATACTGGAGTGATGGAGGTAGATATGTATAGGGGGAAGGAGACAGGGATTACTGGAGTGATGGAGGTAGATATGTATAGGGGTAAGGGACAGGGATACTGGAGTGATGGAGGTAGATATGTATAGTGGTAAGGAGACAGGGATACTGGAGTGATGGAGGTAGATATGTATAGGGGGAAGGAGACAGGGTTACTGGAGTGATGGAGGTAGATATGTATAGTGGTAAGGAGACAGGGATACTGGAGTGATGGAGGTAGATATGTATAGGGGAAGGAGACAGGGATACTGGAGTGATGGAGGTAGATATGTAGAGGGGGGAAGGAGACAGGGATACTGGAGTGATGGAGGTAGATATGTATAGGGGGAAGGAGACAGGGTTACTGGAGTGATGGAGGTAGATATGTATAGGGGGAAGGAGACAGGGTTACTGGAGTGATGGAGGTAGATATGTATAGGGGTAAGGAGACAGGGATACTGGAGTGATGGAGGTAGATATGTATAGGGGTAAGGAGACAGGGATACTGGAGTGATGGAGGTAGATATGTATAGGGGTAAGGAGACAGGGATACTGGAGTGATGGAGGTAGATATGTATAGTGGTAAGGAGACAGGGATACTGGAGTGATGGAGGTAGATATGTATAGGGGGAAGGAGACAGGGATACTGGAGTGATGGAGGTAGATATGTATAGGGGGAAGGAGACAGGGATACTGGAGTGATGGAGGTAGATATGTATAGGGGGAAGGAGACAGGGATACTGGAGTGATGGAGGTAGATATGTATAGGGGAAGGAGACAGGGATACTGGAGTGATGGAGGTAGATATGTATAGGGGGAAGGAGACAGGGATACTGGAGTGATGGAGGTAGATATGTATAGGGGGAAGGAGACAGGGATACTGGAGTGATGGAGGTAGATATGTACAGGGATACTGGAGTGATGGAGGTAGATATGTATAGGGGGAAGGAGACAGGGATACTGGAGTGATGGAGGTAGATATGTATAGTGGGAAGGAGACAGGGATACTGGAGTGATGGAGGTAGATATGTATAGGGGGAAGGAGACAGGGATACTGGAGTGATGGAGGTAGATATGTATAGGGGAAGGAGACAGGGATACTGGAGTGATGGAGGTAGATATGTATAGGGGTAAGGGGACAGGGATACTGGAGTGATGGAGGTAGATATGTATAGGGGTAAGGAGACAGGGATACTGGAGTGATGGAGGTAGATATGTATAGTGGGAAGGAGACAGGGATACTGGAGTGATGGAGGTAGATATGTATAGGGGGAAGGAGACAGGGATACTGGAGTGATGGAGGTAGATATGTATAGGGGGAAGGAGACAGGGATACTGGAGTGATGGAGGTAGATATGTATAGGGGAAGGAGACAGGGATACTGGAGTGATGGAGGTAGATATGTATAGGGGGAAGGAGACAGGGATACTGGAGTGATGGAGGTAGATATGTATAGGGGAAGGAGACAGGGATACTGGAGTGATGGAGGTAGATATGTATAGGGGTAAGGGGACAGGGATACTGGAGTGATGGAGGTAGATATGTATAGGGGAAGGGGACAGGGATACTGGAGTGATGGAGGTAGATATGAATAGAGGGAAGGAGACAGGGATACTGGAGTGATGGAGGTAGATATGTATAGGGGTAAGGAGACAGGGATACTGGAGTGATGGAGGTAGATATGTATAGGGGAAGGAGACAGGGATACTGGAGTGATGGAGGTAGATATGTATAGGGGGAAGGAGACAGGGATACTGGAGTGATGGAGGTAGATATGTATAGGGGGAAGGAGACAGGGATACTGGAGTGATGGAGGTAGATATGTATAGGGGAAGGAGACAGGGTTACTGGAGTGATGGAGGTAGATATGTATAGGGGAAGGAGACAGGGATACTGGAGTGATGGAGGTAGATATGTATAGGGGAAAGGAGACAGGGATACTGGAGTGATGGAGGTAGATATGTATAGGGGTAAGGAGACAGGGATACTGGAGTGATGGAGGTAGATATGTATAGGGGTAAGGAGACAGGGATACTGGAGTGATGGAGGTAGATATGTATAGGGGGAAGGAGACAGGGATACTGGAGTGATGGAGGTAGATATGTATAGGGGAAGGAGACAGGGATACTGGAGTGATGGAGGTAGATATGTATAGGGGGAAGGAGACAGGGATACTGGAGTGATGGAGGTAGATATGTATAGGGGAAGGAGACAGGGATACTGGAGTGATGGAGGTAGATATGTATAGGGGGAAGGAGACAGGGTTACTGGAGTGATGGAGGTAGATATGTATAGGGGGAAGGAGACAGGGATACTGGAGTGATGGAGGTAGATATGTATAGGGGGAAGGGGACAGGGATACTGGAGTGATGGAGGTAGATATGTATAGGGGGAAGGAGACAGGGATACTGGAGTGATGGAGGTAGATATGTATAGGGGGAAGGAGACAGGGATACTGGAGTGATGGAGGTAGATATGTATAGGGGGAAGGAGACAGGGTTACTGGAGTGATGGAGGTAGATATGTATAGGGGGAAGGAGACAGGGATACTGGAGTGATGGAGGTAGATATGTATAGGGGTAAGGGGATACTGGAGTGATAGGGATAGATATGTATAGGGGGAAGGAGACAGGGATACTGGAGTGATGGAGGTAGATATGTATAGGGGAAGGTGACTATATACAGGGTCAGTACCATATTAACATGTACAGGATACTGGAGTGATGGAGGTAGATATGTATAGGGGGAAGGAGACAGGGATACTGGAGTGATGGAGGTAGATATGTATAGGGGTAAGGAGACAGGGATACTGGAGTGATGGAGGTAGATATGTATAGGGGAAGGAGACAGGGATACTGGAGTGATGGAGGTAGATATGTATAGGGGGAAGGAGACAGGGATACTGGAGTGATGGAGGTAGATATGTATAGGGGGAAGGAGACAGGGATACTGGAGTGATGGAGGTAGATATGTATAGGGGGAAGGACAGGATACTGGAGTGATGGAGGTAGATATGTATAGGGGAAGGAGACAGGGATACTGGAGTGATGGAGGTAGATATGTATAGGGGGAAGGAGACAGGGATACTGGAGTGATGGAGGTAGATATGTATAGGGGAGAAGAGACAGGGATACTGGAGTGATGGAGGTAGATATGTATAGGGGGAAGGAGACAGGGATACTGGAGTGATGGAGGTAGATATGTATAGGGGGAAGGAGACAGGGATACTGGAGTGATGGAGGTAGATATGTATAGGGGAAGGAGACAGGGATACTGGAGTGATGGAGGTAGATATGTATAGGGGGAAGGAGACAGGGATACTGGAGTGATGGAGGTAGATATGTATAGGGGGAAGGAGACAGGGTTACTGGAGTGATGGAGGTAGATATGTATAGGGGGAAGGAGACAGGGTTACTGGAGTGATGGAGGTAGATATGTATAGGGGGAAGGTGACAGGGATACTGGAGTGATGGAGGTAGATATGTATAGGGGTAAGGGGACAGGGATACTGGAGTGATGGAGGTAGATATGTATAGTGGTAAGGAGACAGGGATACTGGAGTGATGGAGGTAGATATGTATAGGGGGAAGGAGACAGGGTTACTGGAGTGATGGAGGTAGATATGTATAGGGGGAAGGAGACAGGGTTACTGGAGTGATGGAGGTAGATATGTATAGGGGGAAGGAGACAGGGATACTGGAGTGATGGAGGTAGATATGTATAGGGGGAAGGAGACAGGGATACTGGAGTGATGGAGGTAGATATGTATAGGGGGAAGGGTGACTAGGTATACATAGGGTCAGTACCATATTAACATGTGCAGGGATACTGGAGTGATGGAGGTAGATATGTATAGGGGGAAGGAGACAGGGATACTGGAGTGATGGAGGTAGATATGTATAGGGTAAGGAGACAGGGATACTGGAGTGATGGAGGTAGATATGTATAGGGGAAGGAGACAGGGATACTGGAGTGATGGAGGTAGATATGTATAGGGGAAGGAGACAGGGATACTGGAGTGATGGAGGTAGATATGTATAGGGGGAAGGAGACAGGGATACTGGAGTGATGGAGGTAGATATGTATAGGGGGAAGGAGACAGGGATACTGGAGTGATGGAGGTAGATATGTATAGGGAGAAGGAACAGGGATACTGGAGTGATGGAGGTAGATATGTATAGG
>NW_025759147.1:0-4693 GCF_021184085.1 Oncorhynchus gorbuscha | reverse complement strand
GCGTGGATTATCGAGGCTGAATGACATAACGGTTAAGAATCGTTATCCGCTTCCCCTTATGTCATCAGCCTTCGAGATTCTGCAGGGAGCCAGGTGCTTTACTAAGTTGGACCTTCGTAACGCTTACCATCTCGTGCGCATCAGAGAGGGAGACGCAGTGGAAAACGGCGTTTAACACTCCGTTAGGGCATTTTGAGTACCGGGTTCTGCCCGTTCGGTCTCGCTAATGCGCCAGCTGTTTTTCAGGCATTAGTTAATGATGTTCTGAGAGACATGCTGAACATTTTTGTTTTTGTCTATCTTGGCATGATATCCTGATTTTTCCTCCGTCACTCGAGATTCATGTTCAGCACGTTCGACGTGTTCTACAGCGCCTTTTAGAGAATTGTCTCTACGTAAAGGCTGAGAAGTGCTCTTTTCATGTCTCCTCCGTTACTTTTCTCGGTTCCGTTATTTCCGCTGAAGGCATTCAGATGGATTCCGCTAAGGTCCAAGCTGTCAGTGATTGGCCCGTTCCAAGGTCACGTGTCGAGTTGCAGCGCTTTTAGGTTTCGCTAATTTCTATCGGCGTTTCATCATGTAATTCGGTCAAGTTGCTGCCCCTCTCACAGCTCTTACTTCTGTCAAGACGTGTTTTAAGTGGTCCGGTTCCGCCCAGGGGAGCTTTTGATCTTCTAAAAGAACGTTTACGCCCGGCTCCTATCCTCGTTACTCCTGACGTCACTAGACAATTCATTGTCGAGGTTGACGCTTTCTGCAGGTAGGCGGGGTTTATTTTATCTCAGCTTTCCAGTTCGATTTATAAGGTTCATCCTGCGCTTATTTTTCTCATCGCCTGTCGCCATCTGAGCGCAACTATGATGTGGTAATCGGAATGCCCGCCATCCGCTTAGCCCCAGCTTAATGGCGACAGTGGTTGAGGCGTAATGCCTTTTGCTGCTGGATTACACCATAAGAACCTGGAGTACATCCGGCTCTGCCAAACGACTCTAATGCCCGTCAAGCTCGTTGGCGTTGTTTTTCGCTCGTTTCGAGTTTGTGATTTCTTACCGTCCGGGTAGCAAGAACACCAAGCCTGATGCCTTATCCCGTCTGTTTAGTTCTTCTGTGGTTTCTACTGATCTCGAGGGGATTCTTCCCTATGGGCGTGTTGTCGGGTTGACAGTCTGGGGAATTGAAAGACAGGTTAAGGCACTCACGCACACTGCGTCGCCGTCGCTTGTCCTAGTAACTCCTTTTTTAGTTCCTGTTTCCACTTTCGTCTGGCTGTTCTTCAGTGGGCTCCACTCTGCCAAGTTAGCTGGTCATCCCGGGTGTTCGAGGCGCTCTGCGTCTATTCGCCAGCGCTTTTGGTGGCCGACTCAGGAGCGTGACACGCGCTTCGTGGCTGCGTGTTCAGACTGCGCGCATGAGAAGAAGTCTGGTAATTTTTTTCTGCTTCTGCTCCTGGTCTTGCTGGGTCTCAGTCTGTTCCTGCCATCGCATCTCTCCTGTTCTGTCCCTGCCTGTAATATAGTCTGTCCCTAGTTCTCATTTTTTTTTGGTAGTACCTAGTTTCCCTTTTATCGTTTTAAATTCATGGTCCTGAGGAGGTTAGGTTCTTTCTCGGACGTGCTGGACCGTTGATCTATGATTTCCTCCGTTGCTGCCAGTGTTCCTCCTCGAGAGACGCAGGGAGGCGCCTCGGTGAGTGGGGGGTAATGTCATGTTTGTCATTTATTATCATGTCTTGTCCCTGTGCTCCCCATGCTATTCGTTTCCCTCTGCTGGTCTTATTTGGTTCTTTCCCTCCTATCCCTCTCTCTCTCCCTCCCTCTCTCACTCTCTCGCTCTCTCTTCTCTCTGTCGTTCCGTTCCTGCTCCCAGCTGTTCCTATTCCCCTAATCATCATTTAGTCTTCCACACCTGTTCCCGATCCTTTCCCCTGATTAGACTCCCTATTTATTCCTTTGTGATCCGTTCCTGTTCCGTCGGTTCCTTGTTTTGTATTCCATGCTGTAATTGCGTTTCGCCCTGTCCTGTCGTGTTTTTGCCGTGATTGTGTATCACCCTGTCCTGTCGTGTTTTGTGCCTTCTTCAGACGCTGCGTGTGAGCAGGTGTCTCAGTTGACTACGGCCTGCGCCTACCCGAAGCGACCTGCAGTCTGTGGCCGCTTCTCCAGTTGTTTTCCCCTCTACTAATCTAGAGGATTTCAGTTATTCGGTTTTGAACATTAATAAACTCTGTTTCTGTTAAGTCGCGTTTGGGTCCTCCTTCACCTGCATGACAGAGAGGGACCATCACCAAAATGGCATTCTGAAATCAACACAAAAAATGGCATCACCATAGTCTCCAGACTGTGCCGAGTTCAACGAGACGCCCCGCTTGACCGTAGCTCGCTCTGAGTGCAGTGACCTTGAAAAAAAGCAGAACCAAAATTAAGCCTGGCTGTCATGCAGGTGAAAGAGGACCCAAATGTCATGTTTTGTCTTATATCATCTTGTCCCTGTGCTCCCATTCTATTCGTTTCCTCTGCTGGTCTTATTAGGTTCTTTCCCTCCTTCTATCCCTCTCTCTCCCCTCCCTCTCTCACTCTCTCGCTCTCTTCTGTCTATCGTTCGTTCCTGCTCCCAGCTGTTCCTATTCCCTAATCATCATTTAGTCTTCCACACCTGTTCCGATCCTTTCCCCTGATTGAGTCCTATTTATTCCTTTGTGTTCCGTTCCTGTCCGTCGGTTCAGCTTGCCCATTGTATTCACCATGCTGTGATTGCGTTTCGCCCTGTCCTGTCGTGTTTTTGCTGTGATTGTGTATCACCCTGTCCTGGTCAGTGTTTTTGCCTTCATCAGATGCTGCGGTGTGAGCAGGTGTTCTGTCAACTACGGCCTGCGCCATTCGCGACCTGCAGTCTGTGGCCGCTTCTCAGTTATTCCCTACAGACTAGAGGGATTTCTGTTATTCCCTGTTTGGACTTAATAAACTCTGTTTCTGTTAAGTCGCTTGGGTCCTCTTTCACCTGCATGACAGAAGGAACCGACCAAAGAATGGACCCAGCGACTTCAGACGCTCGTTACACTGCCGTCGTAGATCCAAGGAGCCATGCTCGGCAGACACGAGCAGGAATTGTCTGCTGCTCGCCATGCCGTGGAGAACCTGGCCGCTCAGGTTTCCGACCTCTCTGGACAGTTCCAGAGTCTACGCCTCGTGCCACCTGTTACTCCCTGGCCTGCCGAGCCTCCTGAACCCAGGGTTAATAACCCACCTTGCTACTCCGGGCAGCCCACTGAGTGCCGCTCCTTTCACGCAGTGAGATTGTGTTCTCTCTCCAACCCCACACATACTCTAGAGAGAGAGCTCGGGTTGCTTACGCCGCCATTTCACTCCTTACTGGCCGGGCTCGAGAATGGGGCACAGCTATCTGGGAGGCAAGGGCTGATTGCTCTAACAGATTCCAGAACTTTAAAGAGGAGATGATTCGGTTTTTGACCGTTCAGTTTTGGTGAGGAGGCTTCTAGGGCCCTGGCTTCCTTATGCCAAGGTGAACGGTCCATAACGGATTATTCCATTGAGTTTCGCACTCTTGCTGCCTCTGTGAGTGGAACGAGCCGGCGCTGCTCGCTCGTTTTCTGGAGGGACTCCACGCTGTGGTTAAGGATGAGATTCTTCCGGGAGGTTCCTTCAGATGTGGACTCCTTGATTGCTCTCGCCATCCGCATAGAACGACGGGTAGATTCGTCACCGGGCTCGTGGAAGAGCTCGCATCAACGGTGTTTCCCTGCTCCGCATCGCAACCATCTCCTGGCTTTGAGACTGAGCCCATGCAGCTGGGAGGGATTCGCATCTCGAACAAGGAGAGGGAACAGAGGATCACCAACCGCCTGTGCCTCTATTGCGGAGTTGCTGGACATTTTGTTATTTCATGTCCAGTAAGAGGCCAGAGCCCATCAGTAAGCGGAGGGCTACTGGTGAGCGCTACTACTCAGGTCCCTTCATCTAGATCTTGTACTACTATGTCGGTCCATCTACGCTGGACCGGTTCGGGTGCTACATGCAGTGCTTTGATTGACTCTGGGGCTGAGGGTTGTTTCATGGACGAAGCATGGGCTCGGAAACATAACATTCCTTTCAGACCGTTAGACAGGCCTACGCCCATGTTTGCCTTAGATGGTAGTCATCTTCCCAGTATCAAATTTGAGACACTACCTTTAACTCTCACAGTATCTGGTAACCACAGTGAGACTATGTCTTTTTTGATTTTCCGTTCACCGTTTACACCTGTTGTTTTGGGTCACCCCTGGCTTGTATGTCATAATCCTTCTATTAATTGGTCTAGTAATTCTATCCTATCCTGGAACGTTTCTTGTCATGTGAAGTGTTTAATGTCTGCCATCCCTCCCATTTCTTCTGTCCCTACTTCTCAGGAGGAACCTGGCGATTTGACAGGAGTGCCGGAGGAATATCATGATCTGCGCACGGTCTTCAGTCGGTCCCGAGCCAACTCCCTTCCTCCTCACCGGTCGTATGATTGTAGTATTGATCTCCTTCCGGGGACCACTCCTCCTCGAGGTAGACTATACTCTCTGTCGGCTCCCGAACGTAAGGCTCTCGAGGATTATTTGTCTGTGTCTCTTGACGCCGGTACCATAGTGCCTTCTTCCTCTCCGGCCGGGGCGGGGTTCTTTTTGTTAAGAAGAAGGACGGTACCTGCGCCC
>NW_025759146.1:0-4693 GCF_021184085.1 Oncorhynchus gorbuscha | reverse complement strand
CATACAACACCAGCTAATACATACAACACCTGCTAATACATACAACACCTGCTAATACATACAACACCTGCTAATACATACAACACCTGCTAATACATACAACACCTGCTAATACATACAACACCTAGCCTAATACATACAACACCTGCTAATACATTACAACACCATGCTAATACATACAACACCTGCTAATACATACAACACCTGCTAATACATACAACACCTGCTAATACATACAACACCAGCTAATACATACAACACCTGCTAATACATACAACACCTGCTAATACATACAACACCTGCTAATACATACAACACCAGCTAATACATACAACACCTGCTAATACATACAACACCTGCTAATACATACAACACCTGCTAATACATACAACACCTGCTAATACATACAACACCTGCTAATACATACAACACCTAGCTAATACATACAACACCTGTATACCATACAACTACATACAACACCTGCTAATACATACAACACCTAGCTAATACATACAACACCTACACCAGCTAATACATACAACACCTGCTAATACATACAACACCAGCTAATACATACAACACCTGCTAATACATACAACACCTGCTAATACATACAACACCTGCTAATACATACAACACCAGCTAATACATACAACACCTGCTAATACATACAACACCTGCTAATACATACAACACCTGATTTCCTATGAAAAGCCACTGGCACAGGAGAGAAACGTCTAAAACAATCAGCTTTCCAAACAGACTCTTTCGGGGGGGGGTTTCCCATTTATTGTGTATATAAAATATAAATAGCTTCCAAACACACATATAGAAAAGGTGCAGAGAGATGCATTCTAGCAGCTATATATGTGTGTGCTGTGTGTGCTCTCCTCTCACCTGTACACCTGTACTAACCCTTCCTCTCACCTGTATTAACCCTTCCTCTCACCTGTACTAACCCTTCCTCTCACCTGTACACCTGTACTAACCCTTCCTCTCACCTGTACTAACCCTTCCTCTCACCTGTACTAACCCTTCCTCTCACCTGTACTAACCCTTCCTCTCACCTGTACACCTGTACTAACCCTTCCTCTCACCTGTACACCTGCACTAACCCTTCCTCTCACCTGTACACCTGTACTAACCCTTCCTCTCACCTGTACACCTGTACTAACCCTTCCTCTCACCTGTACTAACCCTTCATCTCACCTGTACTAACCCTTCCTCTCACCTGTACACCTGTACTAACCCTTCCTCTCACCTATACACCTGTATCATCCTTCCTCTCACCTGTACTAACCCTTCCTCTCACCTGTACACCTCCTGTACTAACCTCTTTCCTCTCCACCTGTACACCTGTACTAACCCTTCCTCTCACCTGTACACCCATACTAACTCTTCTCTCACCTGTACACCTGTACTAACCCTTCCTCTTCACCTACTAACCCTTCCTCTCACCTGCAATAACCCTTCCTCTCACCTGTACTAACCCTTCCCTCTCACCTGTACTAACCCTTCCTCTCACCTGTACACCTGTACTAACCCTTCCTCTCACCTGTACACCTGTACTAACCTCTTCCTCTCCTGTACACCCTGTACTAACCCTTCCTCTCACCTGTACACCTGTACTAACCCTTCCTCCTCACCTGTACACCTGTACCAACCTCTTTCTTCCCACCTGTACACCTGTACTAACCTCTTCCTCTCACCTGCACACCTGTACTAACCCTTCCTCTCACCTATACACCTTTGCATTAACCCTTCCTCTCACCTGTACACCTGTACTAACCCTCTTCCTCTCAGCCTGCTGTACAATCTCCAACTCCTTTTCCTCTCCCCTGTACACCTGTACTAACCTCCTCTCACCTGTACACCTGTACTAACCTCTTCCTCTCACCTGTACACCTGTACTAACCCTTTCTCTCACCTGTACACCTGTACTAACCCTTCCTCTCACCTGTACACCTGTACTAACCCTTCCTCTCACCTATACACCTGTACTAACCCTTCCTCTCACCTGTACACCTGTACTAACCCTTTCTCTCACCTGTACACCTGTACTAACCATTCCTCTCTACCTGTACACCTGTACTAACCTCTTCCTCTCACCTGTACTAACCCTTCCTCTCACCCGTACACCTGTACTAACCCTTCCTTTCTCTCACCTGTACACCTGTACTAACCCTTCCTCTCACCTGTACACCTGTACTAACCCTTCCTCTCACCTGTACTAACCCTTCCTCTCACCTGTACTAACCCTTCCTCTCACCTGTACACCTGTACTAACCCTTCCTCTCACCTGTACTAACCCTTCCTCTCACCTGTACTAACCCTTCCTCTCACCTGTACTAACCCTTCCTCACACCTGTACTACCTATACACACACACACACACACACACGAGACCAGTGACCCATGACCCCAACAAATAGTGCCCTCTAGTGTCCAAAACAAGTCAAAATAACCCTGGACAGACAATATATACACAACTTATAAACCAAAATGGCACCTACAACACTGAATAAATACAAAGACAGACACAAATGATAAAAACCTAATCCCAGAATAAAAAGCTCAAAGCCTTAGATTAAAATGAAGGATTTACCTCCGGAGCGGCCAGGCTCAGCTCGGCGATGGCGGCCGTCCGTGAGATGGTGTTGCCAGTGCCGACGCCACGCGGTCGGCACCTTCATGGAGACGCTGCGTCTGAATCCCTGCAGGGCGCCATGTAACTGTGAGAGGCCACCACGTTCTTCACTGGGGAGAGAGCGGCAGACCGACGGGGTTAAGTAATAGTAAAACAAATGCTGATTTCTCAACTCTCTTTATTTGACATGTTTCAGTTGAGGGATGGAGATGTGCCTGAGCTCATCTCCTATCTCCGCATTGGCCACTTCTGTGACAGCATGGACAGCGCCATCACCAGGATTTGGTCCAAGTGCGCCCTCTATCCAACTCTATGGTATTGGGTACAGTACTGTAGTCCTGACTCTATGGTATTGGGTACAGTACTGGAGTCCTGACTCTATAGCCATCTACAGTACTGTAGTCCTTGACTTGTTTAGGGCCATCTACAGTACACTGTAGTCCTGACTCTGTTTAAGGGCCATCTACAGTACTGTAGTCCTGACTCTGTTTAGGGCCATCTACAGTACTGTAGTCCTGACTCCTGTTTATGGCCATCTACAGTACTGAGTCCTGACTCTGTTTAAGGGCCATCTACAGTACTGTAGTCCTGACTCTGTTTAAGGGCCATCTACAGTACTGAGTCCTGACTCTAAGGGCCATCTGCAGCACTGTAGTCCTGACTCTGTTTATGGGCCATCAGTAATTATCCACCCTGTTTAAGGCTTATCAAGAGACAATCTTGGACTCTGTTTAAGGGCCATCACAGTACTGTAGTCCTGACTCTGGCTGGCGGGCCATTCACAGTACTGGAGTCCTGACTCTGTTTATGCCAGTCTACAGTACTGTAGTCCTGACTCTATTTAAGGGCCATCTACAGTACTGTAGTCCTGACTCTGCTTGCGTCATCTGCTGTACCAGAACCTGACTCTAAGGCCATCTACAGTACTGTAGTGTCCTGATTTTGTTATGGGCTATCTACAAAGGCTTGAGTTCACTTGCTTATGTCATTTTCATAGTGCATTAGTCTCTACTTAAGGCTATCTACAGTACTAGTCTTACTTGTTGAGGGCCATCTACAGTACTGGAGTCCTGACTCTGTTTAAGGGCCATCTACAGTACTGGAGTCCCGACTCTAAGGGCCATCTACAGTACTGTAGTCCTGACTCTGTTTAAGGGCCATCTACAGTACTGGAGTCCTGACTCTGTTTAAGGGCCATCTACAGTACTGGAGTCCCGACTCTAAGGGCCATCTACAGTACTGTAGTCCTGACTCTGTTTAAGGGCCATCTACAGTACTGTAGTCCTGACTCTGTTTAAGGGCCATCTACAGTACTGGAGTCCCGACTCTAAGGGCCATCTACAGTACTGTAGTCCTGACTCTGTTTAAGGGCCATCTACAGTACTGGAGTCCTGACTCTGTTTAAGGGCCATCTACAGTACTGTAGTCCTGACTCTAAGGCCATCTACAGTACTGTAGTCCTGACTCTGTTTTTAGGGCCATCTACAGTACTGGAGTCCTGACTCTGTTTAAGGGCTATCTACAGTACTGGAGTCCCGACTCTAAGGGGTGCCATCTACAGTACTGTAGTCCTGACTCTGTTTAAGGGCCATCTACAGTACTGTGGTCCTGACTCTGCTTAAGGGCCATCTACAGTACTGGAGTCCTGACTCTAAGGGCCATCACAGTACTGTAGTCCTGACTCTGTTTAAGGGCCATCTACAGTACTGAGTCCTGACTCTGTTTAAGGGCCATCTACAGTACTGGAGTCCCGACTCTAAGGGGCCATCTACAGTACTGTAGTCCTGACTCTGTTTAGGCCATCTACAGTACTGAGTCCCACTTAAGGGCTATCTACAGTACTGTAGTCCTGACTCTGTTTAAGGGCCATCTACAGTACTGAGTCCCACTCTAAGGGCCATCTACAGTACTGTGGCAAGTGACTCTGTTTAAGGGCCATTCACAGTACTGGAGTCCCGACTCTATGGGCCATCTACAGTACTGTAGTCCTGACTTGCTTAAGGGCCATCTATGCACTGTAGTCCTGACTTGCTTTTAAGGGCCATCT
>NW_025759145.1:0-4694 GCF_021184085.1 Oncorhynchus gorbuscha | reverse complement strand
GTTCGGTGTCCTGTGTAAATCTAAGTGTGCGTTCTCTAATTCTCTCCTTCTCTCTTTCTTTCTCTCTCTCGGAGGACCTGAGCCCTAGAACCATGCCCCAGGACTACCTGACATGATGACTCCTTGCTGTCCCCAGTCCACCTGGCCATGCTGCTGCTCCAGTTTCAACTGGCCTGGGCCCTAGGACCATGTCCCAGGACTACCTGACATGAGGACTCCTTGCTGTCCCCAGTCCACCTGGCCATGCTCCTGCTCCAGTTTCAACTGTTCTGCCTTACTATTATTCAACCATGCTGGTCATTTATGAACATTTGAACATCTTGGCCACGTTCTGTTATAATCTCCACCTGGCACAGCCAGAAGAGGACTGGCCACCCCACATATGCTCTCTCTAATTCTCTCTTTCTTTCTCTCTCTCGGAGGACCTGAGCCCTAGGACCGTGCCCCAGGACTACCTGACATGATGGCTCCTTGCTGTCCCCAGTCCATCTGACTGTGCTGCTGCTCCAGTTTCAACTGTTCTGCCTTATTATTATTTGACCATGCTGGTCATTTATGAACATTTGAACATCTTGGTCATGTTCTGTTATAATCTCTACCGGCACAGCCAGAAGGGACTGGCCACCCCACAGCCCGGTTCCTCTCTAGGTTTCTTCCTAGGTTTTGGCCTTTCTAGGGAGTTTTTCCTAGCCACCGTGCTTTTACACCTGCATTGTTTGCTGTTTGGGGTTTTAGGCTGGGTTTCTGTACAGCACTTTGAGATATCAGCTGATGTACGAAGGGCTATATAAATAAATTTGATTTGATTTGATTTTGATATTAAAATTGGCAGTATATATGGGCGAGAGCACGAATTATGTTTACAAATAGTCAAACTGCATCACACCGCATTTAAATGTAATCGCTAAAGGGTGTAGATTTGAGTGTTCTGTGTTGATACAATATGTAGTGAATTTGTTATTGCCGTAAAAAGACGAAGAAACCCATATGGCAAACATCGCCACATTAGTAAACAATTTGGTGACATGATCACAAAGCACAAGTACAACCAGCGAGGCAGAGATAACATAGTAATTAAAGTGGCCTCCTGTGAACATAAGTTATGTTTGTTTTGACTATAATTTTTAAATGTTCACCTGGTAGTTGTGTTGTTATTGTGTGCCAGATGTTAAGACTATAAACCATTACAATTGGGTTATTTGCGGGATTTATTTGTAATTTCAATAGCATTGGGTCTATGTTACTGACTGAAATCTGAGTTTCTGATTGTGATTCAACTGGTTCCATGTTTTCTTAGCAGCCAGTGTTTGTTTTAAGATGTAAACTGAACGTTTTAACAGCATGCTTAGTTCAAAATGTATTCAAAATAAATTGCGAGGCAATTTCGAGGTAATACGTTTTTGTGGCCTAAATGGTCTGCTGGAATAATCTACTGAGAATGGAGTCGTATTTGAATGATGAACTGAATATATGCTTGTAAACAATCTTAAGTGTTTGTTTTATTACTTGTAGCCAAATCAGAAGAGACATTTACCTAAATCTAATTAATTCTAATACAGGGTAGGCAATTGCGATAAAGCTGTGACCATGATCGTGATAAAACTAGGCTACAACAGCAATGGATCAAATTTGTGGGTAGTAAGAGGCTGTACTATTGTGCCCACAAAAATGTTTTTTTCCTTAAGAATTGGCTGATGTATTTTATACATTTGGCACATTATAGGTTAATCTTAAAATAGGCGTTTAATAAGTATGAAGCAGAAAGGGGATATCCAGCAGAGGTGATATTAAAAATATCATATTGTCGTATTGTTAGGGTAGACTACAATAAAAACATTTGAGTAAGGAGAGAAAAAATCATGTTAGGATTATTTTCTTTACTAAACCTTACGATGTGTGACAGTGACAAAGACATTGATAAGGAGGGTGGATGTATACTTAATGAGTGTTGACAGTATGTGAATGGTAATATGAATGGTAATATGTTAGTGTTTTTATAGCACTCTAATGATGCAATATTTTAGTAATTTGAAAAGCTAAATTTTCAATACAAGATTAACTGTTGTAACTGTTGAGTAGAGCGATTGAGCCTTGAGAATGTAAAATAGATTAGCTGCGGTTGAAAGCGAGCAACGTTTGGGACGTTTGAAGTCGAGGTATGAAAAACTTTCTTTGACAGTTTCTGATGATTGTTGCTCGGTGTTGTAGTTTAGGTAACACCAGTAAATTGGAGCCTGAAGGTAATGTCATTTAAAACAATAATCTGTTACCATGATGTGAATGTTTTAGTGTTGAACATTGAGCTGATTGAATATTGAGCTGACGAGGCCAACTTTTTGTAGGTCCTAGATTTGTTAAAACAGGTTTTATGTTTTCACTAAATGAATACAACAGGTTAAACTGATAAGAATACCAGAACGGGGCTCTGGGTTTCTTTACTTTAGAAGGTGTCTATTCCACTTAATGGAACACTGTATTATCTGATGTGTTTGAGTAGGAATCTTTCTTCCAGGACTGATGGAAATCCACTACAGTATGTCTGTTAAGGGAGCTCCCATTAAATAATGCCTGGCAAATGTTGTTTTGTTTAACCCTACATTAGGATAAAAATAAAATAAATTGTAATAGTATTTTTATTGAAATGTCACAATTTTTCACACCAACAAAGATAATACAAAAAACAAAAAAACAGAAATTAGACACAAAAAGCTCAGTTAAAGTGAGTGTAATCCTGAGAAAGGTAAACAACCACCATTCTAAGTAAATCCTTGCAGCAGAATAGCTGATAAATCAGGTTCTAGGTAATTGAAATAAGGTTCCCACACTTTGTAGAACTGATCAGTTTTAGACTGTAATGTACAATTGATGTTGGAAGTTTACATACACCTCAGCCAAATACATTTAAACTCAGTTTTTCACAATTCCTGACATGTAATCCTAGTGAAAATTCCATGTCTTATGTCAGTTAGGATCACCACTTTATTTTAAGAATGTGAAATATCAGAATAATAGTAGAGTGAATGATTTATTTTCGTTTTTATTTCTTTCATCCCATTCCCAGTGGGTCAGAAGCTTACATACAATCAATTAGTATTTGCCTTTAAATTGTCAAACGTTTGGGTAGCCTTCCAAAAGCTAGCTTCCACAATGTGCTGGGTGAATTTTGGCCCATTCCTCCTGACAGAGCGTGTGTAACTGAGTCAGGTTTGTAGGCCTCCCCTTGCTCACACACACTTTTCAGTTCTGCCCAAAAAATGTTCTAGAGGATTGAGGTCAGGGCTTTGTGATGGCCCTCCAATACCTTGACTTTTTTTTTACCTTTATTTAACCAGGCAAGTCAGGTAAGAACAAATTCTTATTTTCAATGACGGCCTGGGAACAGTGGGTTAACTGCCTGTTCAGGGGAGAACGACAGATTTGTACCTTGTCAGCTGGGGGTTTGAACTCACAACCTTCCGGTTACTAGTCCAACGCTCTAACCACTAGGCTACCCTGCCCACTAGGCTACCCACTGCCACTAGGCTACCCTGCCACTAGGCTACCCTGCCACTAGGCTACCCTGCCACTAGGCTACCCTGCCACTAGGCTACCCTGCCACTAGGCTACCCTGCCACTAGGCTACCCTGCCACTAGGCTACCCTGCCACTAGGCTACCCTGCCATAGGCTACCCTGCCCACTAGGCTACCCTGCCACTAGGCTACCCTGCCACTAGGCTACCCTACTTTGTTGTCCTTCAGCCATTTTGCCACAACTTTGGAAGTATGCTTGGAATCATTGTCCATTTGGAAGACCCATTTGCGACCAAGCATTAACTTCCTGACTGATGTCTTGAGATATTGCTTCAATACATCCACATCATTTTCCACCCTCATGAAGCCATCTATTTTGTGAAGTGCACCAGTCCCACCTGCAGCAAAGCACCTCCATAACATGATGCTGCCACCCCGTGCTTCACGGTTGGGATGATGCTCTTCGGCTTGCAAGCTACTCCCTTTTGCTCCAAACATAACGATGGTCAAACAGTTCTGTTTTTGTTTAATCAGACCAGAGGACATTTCTCCAACAAGTACGATCTTTGTCCCCATGTGCAGTTGCAAACCGTGGTCTGGCTTTTTTATATCGGTTTTGGAGCAGTGGCTTCTTCCTTGCTGAGTGGCCTTTCAGGTTATGTCGAAATATAGGACTAATTTTACTGTGGATATAAGCTCAGCCAAAAAAGAAAACGTCCGTTTTTCAGGACCCTGTCTTTCAAAGACAATTCGTAAAAATACAAATAACTTCACAGATATTCATTGTAAAGGTTTTAAACACTGTTTCCCATGCTTGTTCAATAAACCATAAACAATTAATGAACATGCACTTGTGGAACGGTCGTTAAGACACTAACAGCTAACAGACGGTAGGCAATTAACGTCACAGTTATGAAAACTTAGGACACTAAAGAGGCCTTTCTACTGACACTGAAAAACACCAAAAGAAAGATGTTTATGGTCCCTGCTCATCTGTGTGAATGTGCCTTAGACATGCTGCGAAGAGGCATGAGGACTGCAGATGTGGCCAGGGCAATAAAATGCAATGCCCGTACTGTGAGTCGCCTAAAACAGTGCTATGAGGACACAGGACGGACAGCTGATCGTCCTCGCAGTGGCAGACCACGTGTAACAACACCTGCACAGGATCGGTACATCCGAAC
>NW_025759144.1:0-4697 GCF_021184085.1 Oncorhynchus gorbuscha | reverse complement strand
CTGAAACTATGTCTAAAGACTGTACTGTTCACACCATGTGGAAGCCATGGGAAAATGAATCTGGTTGATATCCCTTTAAATTGAGGGAAGGCATGCAATGGAACAGAGAGGTTTCAGGAAAAACAGCACTTCCTGGTTGGATTTTCCTCAGGTTTTCGCCTGCAATATCAGTTCTGTTATACTCACAGACAATATTTTGACAGTTCTGGAAACTTTATAGTGTTTTCTATCCTAATCTGACAATGATATGCATATTCTAGATTCTGGGCCTGAGAAATAGGCAGTTTCACTTGGATACGTTTTTCATCCAAACATAAAAATACTCCCCCCTACACTCAAGAGGTTAAGAAACTGACTGTTAGAAATGTTAAGGCTCCATGTATTGATGAGGAATTGACTGGATGATTTACTGCAAATTGAGAAATGTTGTGACTAAACTCAACAAAAAGAAGAAGACGAAACTGTATTATGAAGCCAAGAATAATGATATAGAGAATGATGAAATGGGCAGAAAGACAAATTCAAGTCCATCTTTCCTCGAATCAGATGGCTTATTCATGACAAAACCAATCTCATGTTGCCAATTATTTGAATTGATTACTTCAAATCAAATCTAATTTTATTGGTCACATACACATAGTTAGCAGATGTTAATGCGAGTGTAAAGCTGCTTGTGATTTCAGTTCTGACAGTGCAGTAATATCTAATATCTTCATTGGCAATGTGGGAAAACTTAGGCAACAACGAATAGTGAGTCATTGTATTCATGCATACATTTTTTTCCCGGGAAATAAAGAAAAGCATTGCAAGTTAGAATGTTGTGAAGTTAGTGTGGGAGAAGTGTAAAGATTACTGACAGAACTCCTGGCATTGGGGCATTAGAGCATTGGACTAGTTGCAAGGTTGCAAGTTCAAATCCCAGAGCTGACATGGTACAAATCTGGCGTTCTGCCCCTGAACAGGCAGTTAACCCACTGTTCCTAGGCCATCATTGAAAATAAGAATTTGTTCTTAACTGACTTGCCTAGTTAAATAAAGGTAAAATAAAATAAAAAAAATTGACAACTTAGATATAAAGTTACTGAGGATGGTAGGTGACTCTATAGCCACTCCTATCTGTCATATCTTTAATCTGAGCCTAGAGGAAAGTCTATGTCCTCAGGCCTGGAGGGAAGCCAAAGTCATTCCGCTACCCAAGAGTGGTAAAGCGGCCTTTACTGGTTCTAACAGCAGACCTATAAGCTTGTTGCCAGCTCTTAGCAAACTGTTGGAAAAAATGGTGTTAGACCAAATACAATGCTATTTCTCTGCAAACAAATTAACAACAGACTTTCAGCATGCACATAGAGAAGGGCACTCAACAATTTCAAAGAAATTGATAATGCTGGTCATTTATGAACATTTGAACATCTTGGCCATGTTCTGTTATAATCTCCACCCGGCACAGCCAGAAGAGGACTGGCCACCCCACATATGCTTTCTCTAATTCTCTCTTTCTTTCTCTCTCTCGGAGGACCTGAGGCCTAGAACCATGCCCCAGGACTACCTGACATGATGACTCCTTGCTGTCCCCAGTCCACCTGACCGTGCTGCTGCTCCAGTTTCAACTAGCCACCGTGCTTCTACACCTGCATTGCTTGCTGTTTGGGGTTTTAGGCTGGGCTTCTGTACAGCACTTTGAGATATCAGCTGATGTACGAAGGGCTATATAAATACATTTGTTTTGATTTGATAATAAGAAGATTATGGGAGCTGAACTGTTAGATTTCTGTGCAGCCTTTGATATTATTGGCCATAACCTGTTGTTGAAAAAACTTGTGTTATGGCTTGTCAACCTCTGCCATATCGTGGATTCAGAGCTATCTATCTAATAGAACTCAAAGGGTTTTCTTTAATGGAAGCTTCTCTAATGTCAAACATGTAACGTGTGGTGTACAGCAGGGCAGCTCTCTAGGCCCGCTACTCTTTTCTATTTTTTCCAATGACCTGCCACAGGCATTAAACAAAGCATGTGTGTCCATGTATGCTGATGATTCAACCATATACACATCAGCAACCACAGCTAATGAAGTCACTGAAACCCTTAAAGAGTTGCAGTCTGTTTTGGAATGGGGGACCAGTAATAAACTGGTCCTGAACATCTCTAAAACTGAGAGCATTGTATTTGGTACAAATAATTCCCTAAGTTCTAGACCTCAGCTGAATCTAGTAATTTAATGGTGCGGCTGTTGAACAGGTTGAGGAGACTAAATTACTTGGTGTTACCTTAGATTGTAAACTGTCATGGTCAAAACATATAGATTCAATGGTTGTAAAAATGGGGAGAGGTCTAGCCGTAATAAAGTGATGCTCTGCCGATTTTGATACTACACATCTAAAAGCAAGTTCTGCAGGCTCTAGTTTTGTCTAATCTTGATTATTGTCCAGGCGTGTGGTCTAGTGTTGCAAGGAAAGAGCTAGTTAAGCTGCAGCAAGCCCAGAACAGAGTGGCGTGTTTTGCTCTTAATTGTAATCAGAGGGCTGATATAAATACTGTGCTGCCAGTCTCTCTTGGCTAAGAGTTGAGGAGAAACTGACTGCATCACTTCTTCTTGTTATAAGAAACAAGAATGTGTTGGATCCTAATAAAATACCAAATACCAAAATACTACCATACTCCATTGAAAGACACAGAAATCTTGCTGATTCAAACTCTGAACAGGCACACACACACAATCCATGTCTCAATTGTCTCAAGGCTTAAAAATCCTTCTTTAACCTGTCTCCTCCCCTCTACACTGATTGAAGTGGATTTAACAAGTGACATAAATAAGGGATCATAGCTTTCACCTGGATTCATCTGGTCAGTCTGTCATGGAAAGAGCAGGTGTTCTTAAGGTGTCCTACACTCAGTGTATATACTATACAAAATACAAAATTAAATTATTATAATAATAATTGTGTAGAGAGCTTTTTATGTCTCTATTTTTGGTTTGGTCAGGGTGTGAATTGGGTGGGCATTCTATGCTCATGTTTCTATGTTTTCTATTTCTTTGTGTTTGGCCAGGTATGGTTCTCAATCAGGGACAGCTCTCTATTGTTGTCTCTGATTGGGAATCATACTTAGGTAGCTTTTTCCCCTCCTTCTGTGTGGGATCTTGTTCTTCGTTTGTGACCTGGTAGTTTGCACTATGAAGCTGTGACCAGGTAGTTTGCACTACGAAGCTGTGACCAGGTAGTTTGCACTTACGAGACTGTGACCAGGTAGTTTGCACTACGAAGCTGTGACCAGGTAGTTTGCACTACGAAGCTGTGACCAGGTAGTTTGCACTACGAAGCTGTGACCAGGTAGTTTGCACTACGAAGCTGTGACCAGGTAGTTTGCACTACTGAAGCTGTGACCAGGTAGTTTGCACTACGAAGCTGTGACCAGGTAGTTTGCACTACGAAGCTGTGACCAGGTAGTTTGCACTACGAAGCTGTGACCAGGTAGTTTGCACTACGAAGCTGTGACCAGGTAGTTTGCACTACGAAGCTGTGACCAGGTAGTTTGCACTACGAAGCTGTGACCAGGTAGTTTGCACTACGAAGCTGTGACCAGGTAGTTTGCACTTACGAGACTGTGACCAGGTAGTTTGCACTTACGAGACTGTGACCAGGTAGTTTGCACTACGAGGCTGTGACCAGGTAGTTTGCACTACGAAGCTGTGACCAGGTAGTTTTGCACTACGAAGCTGTGACCAGGTAGTTTGCACTACGAAGCTGTGACCAGGTAGTTTGCACTTACGAGACTGTGACCAGGTAGTTTGCACTACGAAGCTGTGACCAGGTAGTTTTGCACTACGAAGCTGTGACCAGGTAGTTTGCACTACGAAGCTGTGACCAGGTAGTTTGCACTACAAAGCTGTGACCAGGTAGTTTGCACTACGAAGCTGTGACCAGGTAGTTTGCACTACGAAGCTGTGACCAGGTAGTTTGCACTACGAAGCTGTGACCAGGTAGTTTGCACTCTGAAGCTGTGACCAGGTAGTTTGCACTACGAAGCTGTGACCAGGTAGTTTGCACTACTGAAGCTGTGACCAGGTAGTTTGCACTACGAAGCTGTGACCAGGTAGTTTGCACTACGAAGCTGTGACCAGGTAGTTTGCACTACGAAGCTGTGGCCAGGTAGTTTGCACTACGAAGCTGTGACCAGGTAGTTTGCACTTACGAGACTGTGACCAGGTAGTTTGCACTTACGAGACTGTGACCAGGTAGTTTGCACTACGAGGCTGTGACCAGGTAGTTTGCACTACGAAGCTGTGACCAGGTAGTTTTGCACTACGAAGCTGTGACCAGGTAGTTTGCACTACGAAGCTGTGACCAGGTAGTTTGCACTTACGAGACTGTGACCAGGTAGTTTGCACTACGAAGCTGTGACCAGGTAGTTTTGCACTACGAAGCTGTGACCAGGTAGTTTGCACTACGAAGCTGTGACCAGGTAGTTTGCACTACGAAGCTGTGACCAGGTAGTTTGCACTACGAAGCTGTGACCAGGTAGTTTGCACTACTGAAGCTGTGACCAGGTAGTTTGCACTACGAAGCTGTGACCAGGTAGTTTGCACTACGAAGCTGTGACCAGGTAGTTTGCACTACGAAGCTGTGACCAGGTAGTTTGCACTACGAAGCTGTGACCAGGTAGTTTGCACTACGAAGCTGTGACCAGGTAGTTTGCACTC
>NW_025759143.1:0-4698 GCF_021184085.1 Oncorhynchus gorbuscha | reverse complement strand
GGTGAATTATAGATGAGGATCCGACAGGGCAGGTACGGGAAACAAGAGAGAAATAGGGACTCTAATCAGGGAAAAGGATCGGGAACAGGTGGGGAAGACTAAATGATGATTAGGGGAATAGGAACAGCTGGGAGCAGGAACGGAACGATAGAGAGAAGAGAGAGCGGAGAGTGAGAGAGGAGGGGGAGAGAGAGGATAGAAAGAGGGAAAGAACCTAATAAGACCAGCAGAGGGAAACGAATAGAATGGGAAGCACAGGGACAAGACATGATAATAAATGACAAAACATGACAGTACCCCCACCACCGAGCGCCTCCTGGCGCACTCGAGAGGAATCCTGGCGGCAACGGAGGAAATCATCAATGAGTGAACGGTCCAGCACGTCCCGAGACGGAACCCAACTCCTCTCCTCAGGACCGTAACCCTCCCAATCCACTAAGTATTGGTGACCCCGTCCCCGAGAACGCATGTCCATGATCTTATGTACCTTGTAAATAGGTGCGCTCTCGACAAGGACGGGAGGGGGGAGGGAAGACGAACGGGGTGCGAAGAAAGGGCTTAACACAGGAGACATGGAAGACAGGATGGACGCGACGAAGATGTCGCGGAAGAAGCAGTCGCACAGCGACAGGATTGACGACCTGGGAGACACGGAACGGACCAATGAACCGCGGAGTCAACTTACGAGAAGCTGTCGTAAGAGGAAGGTTGCGAGTGGAAAGCCACACTCTCTGGCCGCAACAATACCTAGGACTCTTAATCCTGCGTTTATTGGCGGCTCTCACAGTCTGTGCCCTGTAGCGGCAAAGTGCAGACCTCACCCTCCTCCAGGTGCGCTCACAACGTTGGACAAACGCTTGAGCGGAGGGAACGCTGGACTCGGCAAGCTGGGAAGAGAATAGAGGAGGCTGGTAACCCAGACTACTCTGAAACGGAGATAACCCGGTAGCAGACGAAGGAAGCGAGTTGTGAGCGTATTCTGCCCAGGGGAGCTGTTCTGCCCAAGACGCAGGGTTTCTGAAAGAAAGGCTGCGTAGTATGCGACCAATCGTCTGATTGGCCCTCTCTGCTTGACCGTTAGGACTGGGGATGAAACCCGGAAGAGAGACTGACGGACGCACCAATCAAACGACAGAACTCCCTCCCAAAACTGTGACGTGAATTGCGGGCCTCTGTCTGAAACGGCGTCTAACGGGAGGCCATGAATTCTGAACACATTCCTCGATAATGATTTGTGCCGTCTCCTTAGCGGAAGGAAGTTTAGCGAGGGGAATGAAATGTGCCGCTTAGAGAACCTATCGACAACCGTAAGAATCACAGTCTTCCCGCAGACAAAGGCAGACCGGTAATGAAGTCTAGGGCGATGTGAGACCATGGTCGAGAAGGAATGGGAGCGTCTGAGACGACCGGGCAGGAGGAGAGTTACCCGACTTAGTCTGCGCGCAGTCCGAACAAGCAGCCACGAAACGGCGCGTGTCACGCTCCTGAGTCGGCCACCAAAAGCGCTGGCGAATAGACGCAAGAGTGCCTCGAACACCGGGATGACCAGCTAACTTGGCAGAGTGAGCCCACTGAAGAACAGCCAGACGAGTGGAAACAGGAACGAAAAAAGGAGGTTACTAGGACAGCGCGCGACGCAGTGTGCGGGAGTGCTTGCTTAACCTGTCTTTCAATTCCCAGACTGTCAACCCGACAACACGCCCATAAGGAAGAATCCCTCGGGATCAGTAGAAGCCACAGAAGAACTAAACAGACGGGATAAGGCATCAGGCTTGGTGTTCTTGCTACCCGGACGGTAAGAAATCACAAACTCAAACGAACAAAACAACGCCAAACGAGCTTGACGGCATAAGTCGCTTGGCAGAACGGATGTACTCAAGGTTCTTATGGTCTGTCCAAACGACAAAGGAACGGGTCGGCTTCCTCCGTCCACTGTCGCCATTCGCCTAGGGGCTGCGGATGGCGAGCAGTTCACGTGTTACCCACATCATAGTTGCGCTCAGATGGCGACAGGCGATGAGAAATAAGCGCAAGGGATGAACCTTATCGTCAGACTGGCGCTGGGATAGAATGGCCCCACGCCTACCTCTGAAGGCCAACTCGATAATGAATTGTCTAGTGACGCTAGGAGTAACGAGGATAGGAGCGGACGTAAACGTTCTTTAGAAGATCAAAAGCTCTGCGGAACCGACCACTTAAACACGTCTTGACAGAAGTAAGAGCTGTGAGAGGGGCAGCAAATTTGACCGAAATTACGAATGAAACGCCGACAGAAACTACCGAAACCTAAAACATGGGCGTAGGCTTGTCTAACTGTCTGAAAGGAATGTTATGTTTCCGAACCCATGCTTTATCCATGAAACAACCCTCAGCCCCAGAGTCAATCAAGGCACTGCATGTAAGATCCTGAACCGGTCCAGCGAGATGGACCGACATAGTAGTACAAGATCTAGATGAAGAGACCTGAGTAGTAGCGCCACCAGTAGCCCTCCGTTTACTGATGGGCTCTGGCCTCTAACTGGACATGAATTAACAAAATGTCCATCAAATCCGCAATAGAGGCACAGGCGTTGGTGATCCTCCGTCTCTCTTAGTCGATGCGAATCCCTCCCAGCTGCATGGGCTCAGTCTCAGAGCCAGAGGAGGGAGATGGTTGCGATGCGGAGCAGGAAACACCGTTGATGCGAGCTCTCTTCCACGAGCCTGGGTGACGAAGATCTACCCGTCTGCTCTATGCGGATGGCGAGAGTAATCAAAGAGTCCACACAGGAAGGAACCTCCCGAGAGAGAATCTCATCTTTGACCACTGTGAGTCCCTCCAGAAAACGAGCGAGCAGCGCCCGGCTCGTTCCAGTCACTAGAGGCAGCAAGAGTACGAAACTCTAGAGTAATCCGCATGGATCGATCACCTTGGCATAGGGAAGCCAGGACCCTAGAAGCCTCCCCACCAAAAACTGAACGGTCAAAACCCGAATCATCTCCTTTAAAGTTCTGGTAATTGTTAGAACAATCAGCCCTTGCCTCCAGGATAGCTGTGCCCCACTCTCGGCCCGGCCAGTAAGGAGTGAAATGACGTAAGCAACCCGAGCCTCTCTCTAGAGTATGTGTTGGGTTGAGAGAGAAACACAATCTCACACTGGGTGAGAAAGGAGCGGCACTCAGTGGGCTGCCCGGAATAGCAAGGTGGGCTATTAACCCTAGGTTCTGGAGGCTCGGCAGGCCAGGAAGTAACAGGTGGCACGAGACGAAGACTCTGGAACTGTCCAGAGAGGTCGGAAACCTGAGCGGCCAGGTTCTCCACGGCATGGCGAGCAGCAGACAATTCCTGCTCGTGTCTGCCGAGCATGGCTCCTTGGATCTCGACGGCAGTGTTACGAGCGTCTGTAGTCGCTGGGTCCATTCCTCGGTCGGATCCTTCTGTCATGCAGGTGAATGAGGACCCAAAAGCGACTTGGCGAAAACAGAGTATTTAATCCAGAATAAACTTTACAAAACAAAAAGCATAATACTACACGTAAAGACAAGAACAGACTGGAGACTTGATCGAGAACTGCAGGTTGCCTCGGGAAGGCACTTGAACCTAGCAGACTCAGACACCTGCTCACCACGCAGCATCTGAGGGAAACACGACACGACAGGGCAAAACATAGACACAGCACGGTGAATTATATATGAGGATCCGACAGGGCAGGTACGGGAAACAAGGAGTGAAATAGGGACTCTAATCAGGGAAAAGGATCGGGAACAGGTGTGGGAAGACTAAATGATGATTAGGGGAATAGGAACAGCTGGGAGCAGGAACGGAACGATAGAGAGAAGAGAGAGCGAGAGAGTGAGAGAGGGAGGGGGAGAGAGAGGGATAGAAAGAGGGAAAGAACCTAATAAGACCAGCAGAGGGAAACGAATAGAATGGGAAGCACAGGGACAAGACATGATAATAAATGACAAAACATGACATATTCAGGCCCTTAGCTATGAGACTCGACATTGAGCTCAGGTGCATCCTGTTTCCATTTACCATCCTTGAGATGTGGTAAATTAAATTGATTGGACATGATTTGGAAAGGCACCCACCTGTCTATATAAGTTCCCACAGTTGACAGTGCATGTCAGAGCAAAAACCAAGCCATGAAGTCGAAGGAATTGTCCGCAGGATTGCGTCGAGGCACAGATCTGGGGAAGGGTACCAAAAGTTCTACAGCATGTAAGGTCTTCAATGGAAGTAGTTTGGAACCACCAAGACTCTTCCTAGAGCTGGCCGCCTGGCAAAACTTTGCAATCAGGGGAGAAGGGCCTTGGTGAGGGAGGTGACCAAGAACCTGATGGGATCACTCTGACAGAGCTCTAGAGTTCCTCTGTGGAGATGGGAGAACCTTCCAAAATGACAACCATCTCTGAAGCAATCCACCAATCAGGCCTTTATGGTAGAGTGGCCAGACGGAAGCCACTCCCCTGTAAAAGGCACATGACAGCACGCTCTGAGTTTGCCCAAAGGCACCTAAAGGCTCTCATACCATGAGAAACAAGATTCTCTGGTCTGATGAAACCAAGATTGAACTCTTTGGCCTGAATGACAAGTGTCACGATCGAACATCTCTGGAGAGACCTGAAAATATCTGTGCAGCAACGCCGCCATCCAACCTAACAGAGCTGGAGAAGATCTGCAGAGAATGGGAGAAACTCCCCAAATCCGGGTGT
>NW_025759142.1:0-4698 GCF_021184085.1 Oncorhynchus gorbuscha | reverse complement strand
AGACAAGCCTACGCCCATGTTTGCCTTAGATGGTAGTCATCTTCCCAGTATCAAATTTGAGACACTACCTTTAACTCTCACAGTATCTGGTAACCACAGTGAGACTATTTCTTTTTTGATTTTCCGTTCACCGTTTACACCTGTTGTTTTGGGTCATCCCTGGCTAGTATGTCATAATCCTTCTATTAATTGGTCTAGTAATTCTATCCTATCCTGGAACGTTTCTTGTCATGTGAAGTGTTTAATGTCTGCCATCCCTCCCGTTTCTTCTGTCCCTACTTCTCAGGAGGAACCTGGCGATTTGACAGGAGTGCCGGAGGAATATCATGATCTGCGCACGGTCTTCAGTCGGTCCCGAGCCAACTCCCTTCCTCCTCACCGGTCGTATGATTGTAGTATTGATCTCCTTCCGGGGACCACTCCTCCTCGAGGTAGACTATACTCTCTGTCGGCTCCCGAACGTAAGGCTCTCGAGGATTATTTGTCTGTGTCTCTTGACGCCGGTACCATAGTGCCTTCTTCTTCTCCGGCCGGGGCGGGGTTCTTTTTGTTAAGAAGAAGGACGGTACTCTGCGCCCCTGCGTGGATTATCGAGGGCTGAATGACATAACGGTTAAGAATCGTTATCCGCTTCCCCTTGTGTCATCAGCCTTCGAGATTCTGCAGGGAGCCAGGTGCTTTACTAAGTTGGACCTTCGTAACGCTTACCATCTCGTGCGCATCAGAGAGGGGGACGAGTGGAAAACGGCGTTTAACACTCCGTTAGGGCATTTTGAGTACCGGGTTCTGCCGTTCGGTCTCGCCAATGCGCCAGCTGTTTTTCAGGCATTAGTTAATGATGTTCTGAGAGACATGCTGAACATCTTTGTTTTTGTCTATCTTGACGATATCCTGATTTTTCTCCGTCACTCGAGATTCATGTTCAGCACGTTCGACGTGTTCTACAGCGCCTTTTAGAGAATTGTCTCTACGTAAAGGCTGAGAAGTGCTCTTTTCATGTCTCCTCCGTTACTTTTCTCGGTTCCGTTATTTCCGCTGAAGGCATTCAGATGGATTCCGCTAAGGTCCAAGCTGTCAGTGATTGGCCCGTTCCAAGGTCACGTGTCGAGTTGCAGCGCTTTTAGGTTTCGCTAATTTCTATCGGCGTTTCATTCGTAATTTCGGTCAAGTTGCTGCCCCTCTCACAGCTCTTACTTCTGTCAAGACGTGTTTTAAGTGGTCCGGTTCCGCCCAGGGAGCTTTTGATCTTCTAAAAGAACGTTTTACGTCCGCTCCTATCCTCGTTACTCCTGACGTCACTAGACAATTCATTGTCGAGGTTGACGCTTCAGAGGTAGGCGTGGGAGCCATTCTATCCCAGCGCTTCCAGTCTGACGATAAGGTTCATCCTTGCGCTTATTTTTCTCATCGCCTGTCGCCATCTGAGCGCAACTATGATGTGGGTAACCGTGAACTGCTCGCCATCCGCTTAGCCCTAGGCGAATGGCGACAGTGGTTGGAGGGGGCGACCGTTCCTTTTGTCGTTTGGACAGACCATAAGAACCTTGAGTACATCCGTTCTGCCAAACGACTTAATGCCCGTCAAGCTCGTTGGGCGTTGTTTTTCGCTCGTTTCGAGTTTGTGATTTCTTACCGTCCGGGTAGCAAGAACACCAAGCCTGATGCCTTATCCCGTCTGTTTAGTTCTTCTGTGGCTTCTACTGATCCCGAGGGGATTCTTCCTTATGGGCGTGTTGTCGGGTTAACAGTCTGGGGAATTGAAGGACAGGTTAAGCAAGCACTCACGCACACTGCGTCGCCGCGCGCTTGTCCTAGTAACCTCCTTTTCGTTCCTGTTTCCACTCGTCTGGCTGTTCTTCAGTGGGCTCACTCTGCCAAGTTAGCTGGTCATCCCGGTGTTGGAGGCACTCTTGCGTCTATTCGCCAGCGCTTTTGGTGGCCGACTCAGGAGCGTGACACGCGCCGTTTCGTGGCTGCTTGTTCGGACTGCGCGCAGACTAAGTCGGGTAACTCTCCTCCTGCCGGTCGTCTCAGACCGCTCCCCATTCCTTCTCGACCATGGTCTCACATCGCCTTAGACTTCATTACCGGTCTGCCTTTGTCTGCGGGGAGGACTGTGAGAGCCGCCAATAAACGCAGGATTAAGAGTCCAAGGTATTGTTGCGGCCAGAGAGTGTGGCTTTCCACTCGCAACCTTCCTCTTACGACAGCTTCTCGTAAGTTGACTCCGCGGTTCATTGGTCCGTTCCGTGTCTCCCAGGTCGTCAATCCTGTCGCTGTGCGACTGCTTCTTCCGCGACATCTTCGTCGCGTCCATCCTGTCTTCCATGTCTCCTGTGTTAAGCCCTTTCTTCGCACCCCCGTTCGTCTTCCCTCCCCCCTCCCGTCCTTGTCGAGAGCGCACCTATTTACAAGGTACATAAGATCATGGACATGCGTTCTCGGGGACGGGGTCACCAATACTTAGTGGATTGGGAGGGTTACGGTCCTGAGGAGAGGAGTTGGGTTCCGTCTCGGGACGTGCTGGACCGTTCACTCATCGATGATTTCCTCCGTTGCCGCCAGGATTCCTCCTCGAGTGCGCCAGGAGGCGCTCGGTGAGTGGGGGGTACTGTCATGTTTGTCATTTATTATCATGTCTTGTCCCTGTGCTCCCCATTCTATTCGTTTCCCTCTGCTGGTCTTATTAGGTTCTTTCCCTCTTTCTATCCCTCTCTCTCCCCCTCCCTCTCTCACTCTCTCGCTCTCTCTTCTCTCTATCGTTCCGTTCCTGCTCCCAGCTGTTCCTATTCCCCTGCTGTGCGACTACTTCTTCCGCGACATCTTCGTCGCGTCCATCCCCTGTCTTCCATGTCTCCTGTGTCAAGCCCTTTCTTCGCACCCCGTTCGTCTTCCCTCCCCACTCCGTCCTTGTCGAGAGCGCACCTATTTACAAGGTACATAAGATCATGGACATGGTTCTCCGGGGCTCAGGGGTCCTGTGCATAGTGGATTGGGAGCTTCTCCTGTTATTCCTGAGGGAGTTTTCTCCAGGTTTGGACATTTTCCGTCTCGGGATTCAGGATTTTGTGGTTTTTCTGTTGGACTTGAATAACTCTGTGATTTCTGTCAGTCAGCTTTTAAGATTCCTCTTTCACCTGCCCGGAGCGGCGTGAGTGGGGGGGTACTGTCATGTTTGTCATTTATTATCATGTCTTGTCCCTGTACTTCCCATTCTATTCGTTTCCCTCTGCTGGTCTTATTAGGTTCTTTCCCTCTTTCTATCCCTCTCTCTCCCCCTCCCTCTCTCACTCTCTCGCTCTCTCTTCTCTCTATCAGTTTTTCCCCTGATTGGAGTCCCTATTTATTCCTTTGTGTTCCGTTCCTGTCCCGTCGGTTCCTTGTTTAGTATTCACCGTGCTGTGATTGTGTTTCGCCCTGTCCTGTCGTGTTTTTGCCTTCATCAGATGCTGCGTGTGAGCAGGTGTCTCTGTCAACTACGGCCTGCGCCTACCCGGCGACCTGCAGTCTGTGGCCGCTTCTCTTGTTATTCCCCTCTACAGACTAGAGGATTTCTGTTATTCCCTGTTTGGACTTGAATAAACTCTGTTTCTGTTAAGTCGCTTTTGGGTCCTCTATCACCTGCATGACAGAAGGAACCGACCAAGGAATGGACCCAGCGACTTCAGACGCTCGTTACACTGCCGTCGAGATCCAAGGAGCCATGCTCGGCAGACACGAGCAGGAATTGTCTGCTGCTCGCCATGCCGTGGAGAACCTGGCCGCTCAGGTTTCCGACCTCTCTGGACAGTTCCAGAGTCTCGTCTCGTGCCACCTGTTACTTCCTGGCCTGCCGAGCCTCCAGAACCTAGGGTTAATAACCCACCTTGCTACTCCGGGCAGCCCACTGAGTGCCGCTCCTTTCTCACGCAGTGTGAGATTGTGTTCTCTCTCAACCCAACACATACTCTAGAGAGAGAGCTCGGGTTGCTTACGTCATTTCACTCCTTACTGGCCGGGCTCGAGAATGGGGCACAGCTATCTGGGAGGCAAGGGCTGATTGCTCTAACAAGTTCCAGAACTTTAAGAGGAGATGATTCGGGTTTTTGACCGTTCAGTTTTTGGTAGGGAGGCTTCTAGGGCCCTGGCTTCCTTATGCCAAGGTGAACGGTCCATAACGGATTATTCTATTGAGTTTCGCACTCTTGCTGCCTCTAGTGAGTGGAACGAGCCGGCGCTGCTCGCTCGTTTTCTGGAGGGACTCCACGCAGTGGTTAAGGATGAATTCTCTCCCGGGAGGTTCCTTCAGATGTGGACTCTTTGATTGCTCTCGCCATCCGCATAGAACGACGGGTAGATCTTCGTCACCGGGCTCGTGGAAGAGAGCTCGCATCAACGGTGTTTCCCTGCTCCGCATCGCAACCATCTCCCTCCTCTGGCTTTGAGACTGAGCCCATGCAGCTGGGAGGGATTCGCATCTCGACTAAGGAGAGACGGAGGATCACCAACCGCCTGTGCCTCTATTGCGGAGTTGCTGGACATTTTGTTAATTCATGTCCAGTAAAAGCCAGAAACTCATCAGTAGCGGAGGCTACAGGTGGCCGCACTACTCAAGTCTCTCCATCTAAATCTTGTACTACTTTGTCGGTCCATCTCACGCTGGACCGGTTGGGTGCTACATGCAGTGCCTTGATTGACTCTGGGGCTGAGGGGTTGTTT
>NW_025759141.1:0-4699 GCF_021184085.1 Oncorhynchus gorbuscha | reverse complement strand
AGTTGACCAGAGTGGCCAACATTGGGACTCAATAAGTTGACTAGAATAGCCAACACTGGGACTCAATAAGGTGACTAGAGTGGCCAACACTGGGACTCAATAAGTTGACCAGAGTGGCCAACACTGGGACAACCACTCAATAAGTTGACCAGAGTGGCCAGCACTGGGACTCAATAAGTTGACCAGAGTGGCCAGCACTGGGACTCAATAAGTTGACCAGAGTGGCCAGCACTGGGACTCAATAAGTTGACCAGAGTGGCCAGCACTGGGACTCAATAAGTTGACCAGAGTGGCCAACACTGGGACTCAATAAATTGACCGGAGTGGCCAGCACTGGGACAACCACTCAATAAGTTGACTAGAGTGGCCAACACTGGGACTCAATAAATTGACCGGAGTGGCCAGCACTGGGACAACCACTCAATAAGTTGACTAGAGTGGCCAACACTGGGACTCAATAAATTGACCGGAGTGGCCAGCACTGGGACAACCACTCAATAAGTTGACCAGAGTGGCCAACAATGGGACTCAATAAGTTGACCAGAGTGGCCAACACTGGGACTCAATAAGTTGACCAGAGTGGCCAACACTGGGACTCAATAAGTTGACCAGAGTGGCCAACACTGGGACTCAATAAGTTGACCAGAGTGGCCAGCACTGGGACTCAATAAGTTGACCAGAGTGGCCAACACTGGGACAACCACTCAATAAGTTGACCAGAGTGGCCAACACTGGGACAACCACTCAATAAGTTGACCAGAGTGGCCAACACTGGGACTCAATAAGTTGACCAGAGTGGCCAACAATGGGACTCAATAAGTTGACCAGAGTGGCCAACAATGGGACTCAATAAGTTGACCAGAGTGGCCAGCACTGGGACTCAATAAGTTGACCAGAGTGGCCAACACTGGGACAACCACTAATAAGTTGACCAGAGTGGCCAGCACTGGGACAACCACTAATAAGTTGACTAGAGTGGCCAGCACTGGGACTCAATAAGTTGACCAGAGTGGCCAACACTGGGACAACCACTAATAAGTTGACTAGAGTGGCCAGCACTGGGACTCAATAAGTTGACCAGAGTGGCCAACACTGGGACAACCACTAATAAGTTGACTAGAGTGGCCAGCACTGGGCCTCAATAAGTTGACCAGAGTGGCCAGCACTGGGACTCAATAAGTTGACCGGAGTGGCCAGCACTGGGACAACCACTCAATAAGTTGACCAGAGTGGCCAACACTGGGACAACCACTCAATAAGTTGACCAGAGTGGCCAGCACTGGGACTCAATAAGTTGACCAGAGTGGCCAGCACTGGGACTCAATAAGTTGACCAGAGTGGCCAGCACTGGGACTCAATAAGTTGACCAGAGTGGCCAGCACTGGGACTCAATAAGGTGACCAGAGTGGCCAACACTGGGACTCAATAAATTGACCGGAGTGGCCAGCACTGGGACAACCACTCAATAAGTTGACTAGAGTGGCCAACACTGGGACTCAATAAGTTGACCAGAGTGGCCAACACTGGGACTCAATAAGTTGACCAGAGTGGCCAACATTGGGACTCAATAAGTTGACTAGAATAGCCAACACTGGGACTCAATAAGGTGACTAGAGTGGCCAACACTGGGACAACCACTCAATAAGTTGACCAGAGTGGCCAGCACTGGGACTCAATAAGTTGACCAGAGTGGCCAACACTGGGACTCAATAAGTTGACCAGAGTGGCCAACACTGGGACTCAATAAGTTGACCAGAGTGGCCAACACTGGGACTCAATAAGTTGACCAGAGTGGCCAGCACTGGGACTCAATAAGTTGACCAGAGTGGCCAACACTGGGACAACCACTCAATAAGTTGACCAGAGTGGCAACACTGGGACTCAATAAGTTGACCAGAGTGGCCAACACTGGGACTCAATAAGTTGACCAGAGTGGCCAACACTGGGACTCAATAAGTTGACCAGAGTGGCCAGCACTGGGACTCAATAAGTTGACCAGAGTGGCCAGCACTGGGACTCAATAAGTTGACCAGAGTGGCCAACACTGGGACTCAATAAGTTGACCAGAGTGGCCAACACTGGGACTCAATAAGTTGACCAGAGTGGCCAACACTGGGACTCAATAAGTTGACCAGAGTGGCCAACACTGGGACTCAATAAGTTGACCAGAGTGGCCAGCACTGGGACTCAATAAGTTGACCAGAGTGGCCAACACTGGGACAACCACTCAATAAGTTGACCAGAGTGGCCAACACTGGGACTCAATAAGTTGACCAGAGTGGCCAACACTGGGACTCAATAAGTTGACCAGAGTGGCCAACACTGGGACTCAATAAGTTGACCAGAGTGGCCAGCACTGGGACTCAATAAGTTGACCAGAGTGGCCAACACTGGGACAACCACTCAATAAGTTGACCAGAGTGGCCAACACTGGGACTCAATAAGTTGACCAGAGTGGCCAGCACTGGGACTCAATAAGTTGACCAGAGTGGCCAACACTGGGACAACCACTCAATAAGTTGACCAGAGTGGCCAACACTGGGACTCAATAAGTTGACCAGAGTGGCCAACACTGGGACTCAATAAGTTGACCAGAGTGGCCAACACTGGGACTCAATAAGTTGACCAGAGTGGCCAACACTGGGACTCAATAAGTTGACCAGAGTGGCCAACACTGGGACTCAATAAGTTGACCAGAGTGGCCAACACTGGGACTCAATAAGTTGACCAGAGTGGCCAACACTGGGACTCAATAAGTTGACCAGAGTGGCCAACACTGGGACTCAATAAGTTGACCAGAGTGGCCAACACTGGGACTCAATAAGTTGACCAGAGTGGCCAACAATGGGACTCAATAAGTTGACCAGAGTGGCCAGCACTGGGACTCAATAAGTTGACCAGAGTGGCCAACAATGGGACGTCAATAAGTTGACCAGAGTGGCCAACACTGGGACTCAATAAGTTGACCAGAGTGGCCAACACTGGGACTCAATAAGTTGACCAGAGTGGCCAACAATGGGACTCAATAAGTTGACCAGAGTGGCCAACACTGGGACTCAATAAGTTGACCAGAGTGGCCAACACTGGGACTCAATAAGTTGACCAGAGTGGCCAACACTGGGACTCAATAAGTTGACCAGAGTGGCCAACAATGGGACTCAATAAGTTGACCAGAGTGGCCAACAATGGGACGTCAATAAGTTGACCAGAGTGGCCAACACTGGGACTCAATAAGTTGACCAGAGTGGCCAACACTGGGACTCAATAAGTTGACCAGAGTGGCCAGCACTGGGACAACCACTCAATAAGTTGACCAGAGTGGCCAACAATGGGACAACCACTAATAAGTTGACTAGAGTGGCCAACACTGGGACTCAATAAGTTGACCAGAGTGGCCAGCACTGGGACTCAATAAGTTGACCAGAGTGGCCAACACTGGGACCTCAATAAGTTGACCAGAGTGGCCAGCACTGGGACTCAATAAGTTGACCAGAGTGGCCAACACTGGGACTCAATAAGTTGACCAGAGTGGCCAACACTGGGACGCTCAATAAGTTGACCAGAGTGGCCAACACTGGGACTCAATAAGTTGACCAGAGTGGCCAACACTGGGACTCAATAAGTTGACCAGAGTGGCCAACACTGGGACAACCATCAATAAGTTGACCAGAGTGGCCAACACTGGGACAACCACTCAATAAGTTGACCAGAGTGGCCAGCACTGGGACTCAATAAGTTGACCAGAGTGGCCAGCACTGGGACTCAATAAGTTGACCAGAGTGGCCAACACTGGGACAACCACTAATAAGTTGACCAGAGTGGCCAGCACTGGGACAACCACTCAATAAGTTGACCAGAGTGGCCAGCACTGGGACTCAATAAGTTGACCAGAGTGGCCAACACTGGGACTCCAATAAGTTGACCAGAGTGGCCAGCACTGGGACTCAATAAGTTGACCAGAGTGGCCAGCACTGGGACTCAATAAGTTGACCAGAGTGGCCAGCACTGGGACTCAATAAGTTGACCAGAGTGGCCAACACTGGGACTCAATAAGTTGACCAGAGTGGCCAACACTGGGACAACCACTCAATAAGTTGACCAGAGTGGCCAACACTGGGAACTCCAATAAGTTGACCAGAGTGGCCAACACTGGGACAACCACTCAATAAGTTGACCAGAGTGGCCAGCACTGGGACTCAATAAGTTGACCAGAGTGGCCAACACTGGGACACTCTAATAAGTTGACCAGAGTGGCCAGCACTGGGACTCAATAAGTTGACTAGAGTGGCCAGCACTGGGACAACCACTAATAAGTTGACCAGAGTGGCCAGCACTGGGACTCAATAAGTTGACCAGAGTGGCCAGCACTGGGACTCAATAAGTTGACCAGAGTGGCCAGCACTGGGACAACCACTCAATAAGTTGACCAGAGTGGCCAACACTGGGACAACCACTCAATAAGTTGACCAGAGTGGCCAACACTGGGACTCAATAAGTTGACCAGAGTGGCCAGCACTGGGACTCAATAAGTTGACCAGAGTGGCCAACACTGGGACTCAATAAGTTGACCAGAGTGGCCAACACTGGGACTCAATAAGTTGACCAGAGTGGCCAACACTGGGACTCAATAAGTTGACCAGAGTGGCCAACACTGGGACAACCATCAATAAGTTGACCAGAGTGGCCAGCACTGGGACTC
>NW_025759140.1:0-4700 GCF_021184085.1 Oncorhynchus gorbuscha | reverse complement strand
ATTCGTCAGGACCTCCAACAGCCGAGGCCAAGTAGTAACATTAACATGATGCCTTCTAATTGCAGTCGTTGTAAGCTCTCGCCTTACGGCGAGGATAGCTGTACCTGTCATGTTTGTCATTTATTATCATGTCTTGTCCCTGTGCTTCCCATTCTATTCGCTTTCCCCTGCTGGTCTGATTAGGTTCTTTCCCTCTTTCTATCCCTCTCTCTCCCCTCCCTCTCTCACTCTCTCCCTCGCTCTCTCTTCTCTCTATCGTTCGTCTCCTGCTCCCCCAGCTGTTCCTATTCCCCTAATCATCATTTAGTCTTCCCACACCTGTTCCCGACCCTTTCCCCTGATTGGAGTCCCTATTTATTCCTTTGTGTTCCGCTCCTGTCCTGTCGGTTCCTTGTTTAGAATTCACCGTGCTGTGATTGTGTATCGCCCTGTCCTGTCGTGTTTTTGCTGTGATTGTGTATCGCCCTGTCCTGTCGTGTTTTTTGCCTTCATCAGATGCTGCGTGTGAGCAGGTGTCTCTGTCAACTACGGCCTGCGCCTACCCGAAGCGACCTGCAGTCTGTGGCCGCTTCTCCTGTTATTCCCCTCTACAGACTAGAGGATTTCTGTTATTCCCTGTTTGGACTTGAATAAACTCTGTTTCTGTTAAGTCGCTTTTGGGTCCTCTTTCACCTGCATGACATGTACTGCAAGCCCAGCTTCAGACGCAATCGCTAGGCAAGGGTAATTTCAGTGTAGGAAAGGATGAAACAGCGTCTGTGCCACCAGTAAGTACAGATAGTAGTATAAATCCCCTGGCACAGTCCCCGCAGCCGGACAACTTTCTCACGGTTTCTGGAAGGAATGCTGTAGGAACGTCAACCGGTGTGCGCCATTCAGCAGACAGAAACTTTCAACCGGTTCTCCCCATTAAGCTAGCGGGTCGGTGTCAGAGGCCGAGTCTTCTCTGGTCTCTACTCCTCCCGTTACGGGGTCTGAGACGCCTGAAGCTTCCCACCATTAGCTCTGACAAATTGAAAACTCTAGTCATTGGCGACTCCATTACCCGCAGTATTAGACTTAAAGCTAATCATCCAGCGATCATACACTGTTTACCCGGGGGGCAGGGCTACCCGACGTTAAGGCTAATCTGAAGATGGTGCTGTGCTAAAGCTAAAACTGGCGAGTGTAGAGAGTATAGAGATATTGTTATCCACGTCGGCACCAATGATGTTAGGATGAAACAGTCAGAGATCACCAAGCGCAACATAGCTTCTGCGTGCATATCAGCTAGAAAGATGTGTCGGCATCGAGTAATTGTCTCTGGCCCCCTCCCAGTTAGGGAGTGATGAGCTCTACAGCAGAGTCTCACAACTCAATCGCTGGTTGAAAACTGTTTCTGCCCCTCCCAAAAGATAGAATTTGTAGATAATTGGCCCCTCTTTCTGGACTCACCCACAAACAGGACCAAGCCTGACCTGCTGAGGAGTGACGGACTCCATCCTAGCTGGAGGGTGCTCTCATCTTATCTGCCAACATAGACAGGGCTCTAACTCCTCTAGCTCCACAATGAAATAGGGTGCAGGCCAGGCAGCAGGCTATTAGCCAGCCTGCCAGCATAGTGGAGTCTGCCACTAGCATAGTTAGTGTAGTCAGCTCAGCTATCACCATTGAGACCGTGTCTGTGCCTCGACCTAGGTTGGGCAAAACTAAACATGGCGGTGTTCGCCTTAGCAATCTCACTAGGATAATGACCACCTCCATTCCTGTCATTACTGAAAGAGATCATGATACCTCACATCTCAAAATAGGGCTACTTAATGTTAGATCCCTTACTTCAAAGGCAATTATAGTCAATGAACTAATCACTGATCATAATCTTGATGTGATTGGCCTGACTGAAACATGGCTTAAGCCTGATGAATTTACTGTGTTAAATGAGGCCTCACCTCCTGGCTACACTAGTGACCATATCCCCGTGCATCCCGCAAAGGCGGAGGTGTTGCTAACATTTACGATAGCAAATTTCAATTTACAAAAAAAAATGACGTTTTCGTCTTTTGAGCTTCTAGTCATGAAATCTATGCAGCCTACTCAATCACTTTTTATAGCTACTGTTTACAGGCCTCCTGGGCCATATACAGCGTTTCTCACTGAGTTCCCTGAATTCCTATCAGACCTTGTAGTCATTGCAGATAATATTCTAATCTTTGGTGACTTTAATATTCACATGGAAAAGTCCACAGACCCACTCCAAAAGGCTTTTGGAGCCATCATCGACTCAGTGGGTTTGTCCAACATGTCTCTGGACCCACTCACTCTCACAGTCATACGCTGGACCTAGTTTTGTCCCATGGAATAAATGTTGTGGATCTTAATGTTTTCCTCATAATCCTGGACTATCGGACCACCATTTTATTACGTTTGCAATTGCAACAAATAATCTGCTCAGACCCCAACCAAGGAACATCAAAAGTCGTGCTATAAATTCACAGACAACACAAAGATTCCTTGATGCCCTTCAGACTCCCTCTGCCTACCCAAGGACGCCAGAGGACAAAAATCCGTTAACCACCTAACTGAGGATCTCAATTTAACCTTGCGCAATACCCTAGATGCAGTTGCACCCCTAAAAACTAAAAAAATGTCTCATAAGAAACTAGCTCCCTGGTACACAGAAAATACCCGAGCTCTGAAGCAAGCTTCAGAAAATTGGAACGGAAATGGCGCCACACCAAACTGGAAGTCTTCCGACTAGCTTGGAAGGACGGTACCGTGCAGTACCGAAGAGCCCTTACTGCTGCTCGATCGTCCTATTTTCTAACTTAATTGAGGAAAATAAGAACAATCCGAAATTCCTTTTTGATACTGTGGCAAAGCTAACTAAAAAGCAGCATTCCCCAAGAGAGGATGACTTGCACTTTAGCAGTGATAAATTCATGAACTTCTTTGAGGAAAAGATTATGATTATTAGAAAGCAAATTACGGACTCCTCTTTAAACCTGCGTATTCCTCCAAACCTCAGTTGTCCTGAGTCTGCACAACTCTGCCAGGACCTAGGATCAAGAGAGACGCTCAAGTGTTTTAGTACTATATCTCTTGACACAATGATGAAAATAATCATGGCCTCTAAACCTTCAAGCTGTATACTGGACCCTATTCCAACTAAACTACTGAAAGAGCTGCTTCCTGTGCTTGGCCCTCCTATGTTGAACATAATAAACGGCTCTCTATCCACTGGATGTGTACCAAACTCACTAAAAGTGGCAGTAATAAAGCCTCTCTTGAAAAAGCCAAACCTTGACCCAGAAAATATAAAAAACTATCGGCCTATATCGAATCTTCCATTCCTCTCAAAGATTTTAGAGAAGGCTGTTGCGCAACAACTCACTGCCTTCCTGAAGACAAACAATGTATACGAAATGCTTCAGTCTGGTTTTAGACCCCATCATAGCACTGAGGCGGCACTTGTGAAGGTGGTAAATGACATTTTGATGGCATCGGACCGAGCTCTGCATCTGTCCTCGTGCTCCTAGACCTTAGTGCTGCTTTTGATACCATCGATCACCACATTCTTTTGGAGAGATTGGAAACCCAAATTGGTCTACACGGACATGTTCTGGCCTGGTTTAGGTCTTATCTGTCGGAAAGATATCAGTTTGTCTCTGTGAATGGTTTGTCCTCTGACAAATCAACTGTACATTTCGGTGTTCCTCAAGGTTCTGTTTTAGGACCACTATTGTTTTCACTATATATTTTACCTCTTTGAGGATGTTATTCGAAAACATAATGTAAACCTTCACTGCTATGCGGATGACACACAGCTGTACATTTCAATGAAACATGGTGAAGCCCCAAAATTGCCCTCGCTAGAAGCATGTGTTTCAGACATAAGGAAGTGGATGGCTGCAAACTTTCTACTATTAAACTCGGACAAAACAGAGATGCTTGTTCTAGGTCCCAAGAAACAAAGAGATCTTCTGTTGAATCTGACAATTAATCTTAATGGTTGTACAGTCGTCTCAAATAAAACTGTGAAGGACCTCGGCGTTACTCTGGACCCTGATCTCTCTTTTGAAGAACATATCAAGACCATTTCGAGGACAGCTTTTTTCCATCTACGTAACATTGCAAAAAATCAGAAACTTTCTGTCCAAAAATGATGCAGAAAAATTAATCCATGCTGTTGTCACTTCTAGGTTAGACTACTGCAATGCTCTATTTTCCGGCTACCGGATAAAGCACTAAATAAACTTCAGTTAGTGCTAAATACGGCTGCTAGAATCTGACTAGAACCAAAAAATTTGATCATATTACTCCAGTGCTAGCCTCTCTACACTGGCTTCCTGTCAAAGCAAGGGCTGATTTCAAGGTTTTACTGCTAACCTACAAAGCATTACATGGGCTTGCTCCTACCTACCTCTGATTTGGTCCTGCCGTACATACCTACACGTACGCTACGGTCACAAGGCATGAGCCTCCTAATTGTCCCCTAGAATTTCTAAGCAAACAGCTGGAGGCAGGGCTTTCTCCTATAGAGCTCCATTTTTATGGAGACGGGTCTGCCCTACCCATGTCAGAGACGCAAACTCGGTCTCAACCTTTAAGTCTTTACTGAAGACTCATCTCTTCAGTGGGTCATATGATTGAGTGTAGTCTGGCCCAGGAGTGGGAAGGTGAACGGAAAGGCTCTGGAGCAACGAACCGCCCTTGCTGTCTCT
>NW_025759139.1:0-4702 GCF_021184085.1 Oncorhynchus gorbuscha | reverse complement strand
CCACCGCCTCTCTCCTGTTCCTGGTCTTAGCCTTGCTGTTTCTCAGTCTGTCCCTAGTTGTTACTCTCCTGGCCTGTTTGGTCCTGATTGCTCAAACGCTTACAGTTCTCTACCGTGTCTCATTTTTTTAAGAGTTATTGCCTAGATTCCCTCTTCATCGTCTCCCGTTACGGTCCTGAGGAGAGGAGTTGGGTTCTTTCTCGGGGCGTGCTGGACCGCTCGTTGATCAATGATTTCCTCCGTTGCCGCCAGGGTTCTCTCGAGTGCGCCAGGAGGCGCTCGGTGAGTGGGGGGTACTGTCATGTTTTGTCATATATTGTCATGTCTTGTCCCTGTGCTTTCTCCTATTCGCTTCCCCCTGCTGGTCTTATTAGGTTTCTTTCCCTCTCTCTCTATCCCTTTCTCTCTATCCCTCTCTCTCTCTATCGTTCCGTTCCTGCTCCCAGCTGTTCCTCATTCGTCCTAACTACCTCGTTTACTCTTTCACACCTGTCCCTATTTTGCCCTCTGATTAGAGTCCCTATTTCTCCCTCTGTTTCTGCGTCTGTCCTTGTCGGATCCTTGTTTGATGTTTGCTGTTCTGTTTCCTCGTTCCGTCCTGTCGTGTTTTTGCCTTCTTCAGATGCTGCGTGTGAGCAGTTGTCTAGATCAGCTACGGCCTGCGCCTTCCCGAAGCGACCTGCAGTCTGTGGTCGCATCTCCAGTTGTTCCCCTCTACTGACTAGAGGGTTTCAGTTTTCCTGTTTTGACTTGGAATAAACTCTGTTTCTGTAAAGTCGCTTTTGGGTCCTCATTCACCTGCATAACAGTCACATCATTTCTCGATTTGCAGTAAGTCAGCCAGTCAGATGTGCAGCCAGACTTATTAGCCACTCCTTTTGCCCCATCTCTTTCAACAATACAGTTTTTCAATTCCTCATCAATCCATGGAGCCTTAACAGTTCTAACAGTCAGTTTCATAACAGGTGCATGATTATCAATAATTGGAAGAAGCAATTTCATAAATGTATTAAGTGCAGCGTCTGGATGCTCCTCATTAATCACATCTGACCAACAAATATGTTTAACATCATCCACATAAGAGTCACAGCTAAATCTTTGTATGATCTCTTATACACTATTTTAGGTCCCAGCTGGTGGATCTTTGTCTTTCCTGTATATAGCCACTATATTGTAATCACTGCATCCAATGGGTACGGATACAGCTTTAGAACAAAGTTCTACAGTATTAGTAAAACTGTGATCAATACATGTGGATGATCGTGTTCCTGTAGTGTTTGTAAACACCTGATAGGTTGATTAATAACCTGAACCAGATTACAGGCACTGGTTACGGTGAGAAGCTTCCTGTTGAGCGGACAGCATGATGAAAAACCTGTAAAATATTCAGGTCCCCAAAAAAGTAGAACTTCTCTGTTTATCACATCCACTATCAAAGAATTTCACATATTATTTAGATACTGACTGTTATACTTGGTGACCTGCCAAGCGCCCCAGAAAAGGCTTTAGATGTGCAAGTGAACCTGCAACCACAACACTTCAATGACACTTGACATAAGATCTTCTCTAAGCATTACAGAGGTATGACTCTGAATATATAAAAGGAAAAAATCTATTTTAGTGACTTTAAGTGACGATACACTTGGCAGTAACAGGATTGATAGTCCAGGGAAAATGAGTGTTTGTGTTGTGTACATTTTAAATGAGCAGCTGACATCTTAAAGGGTTTATTAATCATGTGATACAGGTTCCATGTACAACGAGACAGGCAGAGAGGAAGAGAGAAAAAGAACACAGAACAGTTTACCTCTGGTTAATCGTGTGAACAAGGTTTCCATTACAAAGAACTAGAACAGTTAGTTACCTCTGGTTATGGACACCTTTTCAGCAATAAAGCTTCCACGGCCTGTACCTCGGACAGGGAACATCTGGAAATATCTACATTTTTCAGGATACGTCAATACAACCCAGAAAGCTGAACACCAGACTGGTGCTGTGGCTGTTCATTAGGTGATGGGAAATGTGCAATATGTACACAAAATAATAGACTTACCTTCCTTGAAAAATCCATCTATACCGCTAAAGATGACAAAAATCATTGGAATTAAAAGTGAAATGTTTAACCTATTAACCTGCTTCGTTATTTATGTATTATCAGTTGATGAAGTATTGTTTGTGCAATATTTAGATTCCCCATAACTTATGTCTGAGTCTTTAATGGAAATTAAGTTCATGTATATATCATTTGATATGCAGAAGAATATACATAACTGTCTTCTGATTTATATTATCTTGTTTGATATTGTAATTTGTGGCATTCCAATTTCATACATCATTGAAAATTTCTCTACGAATAAATAAGAATAAAAAGTTCAAAATATCTTCTTAGATTTGATGGAGACATTATACATCTTAGTACCTTGTCAATGTGTGATTTGTATCAGTGTGGATGAGAGACAGGGGAGCAGGGACAGAGCAGTTTTGCAGAGAAATGCAACGAACCCAGGTTCTGGCAATGATACCTGCATCATCTACATGCTACGAAGACTCTCTAACTCTTCTCCATTGTACATGGTGGCCCACTGCTCTGAGACTTCCTATGACCATTATAAAGCCCGCATGGGGCACCATCTAAATGCTACGAAGAATCCCTAACTCTTCTCCATTGTACATGGTGGCCCACTGCTCTGAGACTTCCTATGACCATTCTAAAGCCTGCATGGGGCACCATCTAAACGCTACGAAGACTCCCTAACTCTTCTCCATTGTACATGGTGGCCCACTGCTCTGAGACTTCCTATGACCATTCTAAAGCCCGCATGGGGCACCATCTAAACGCTACGAAGACTCCCTAACTCTTCTCCATTGTACATGGTGGCCCACTGCTCTGAGACTTCCTATGACCATTCTAAAGCCCGCATGGGGCACCATCTAAACGCTACGAAGACTCCCTAACTCTTCTCCATTGTACATGGTGGCCCACTGCTCTGAGACTTCCTATGACCATTATAAAGCCCGCATGGGGCACCATCTAAACGCTACGAAGAATCCCTAACTCTTCTCCATTGTACATGGTGGCCCACTGCTCTGAGACTTCCTATGACCATTCTAAAGCCCGCATGGGGCACCATCTAAACGCTACGAAGACTCCCTAACTCTTCTCCATTGTACATGGTGGCCCACTGCTCTGAGACTTCCTATGACCATTATAAAGCCCGCATGGGGAATTCTTGCCTTATTGGACTTTACGGTCTAACTCTTCATCTGACATATCAGAATAGCATTCCCTGACAGCATTCCCTGACAGCATTCCCTGACAGCATTCCCTGACAGCATTCCCTGACAGACATATTGTGTTCTTTCATCCTTCTGTAAAAAAAAGCTAACTGTCACACTGTCATGAAATCTGATTATAAGATAGATGAATTCAACTGAACATGACAAGAACAGGCGTTTGTAGCTAAATGTTTTTGGTTAGCTTGAGAATAATCATTGCATGATTTATCATTTATCATTCTACGGTATGTATGTATCTATGTAATATAGTAGAATGTTATGAACCGACACTGAATCGTAGGAACTAACTACTAGCTATGGAAAAGCTGGATGAAAGAACGCCCAGTGCTGTTTACCTGAGATGCCATCATCACACAATCCTTCTTCATTCGTTCGCTGTGACTTCCTTTGTGTCGGAAAGAAAGGCAGAACAGTATTGGTTGAAGCCAAACGGACACTCCAAAAATTGCCTGTTTTGTTTTCAAATACATTATTTGGTTCTCTAAATATTTTTGGGGAATAAAGTGCATAAAGTTTTGCTCTCTATTACAAAATATTTTATTGCATTAAAAAAAAAATTGAAGCCTCTTTTTGCTTTCAGAACAATTATTTTTTTGATTGAAAATGAAAAGTTTTGCTCTTGACAAAATACATCAATTTGTTTCAAGTTGGGGAGGGGAGCAAATAGCTGAACAATAGACTATTAAACCTTTACTAAAGAATAGCCTAATAGCCGAGCTAGGTGTGAAAAACACCAGTCCTATCAAGACCAGATTTGACCTAACGATCAAAGGGGGAGTTAGAGCACTGATTATGCTTTTGGGTCCCAATGCACTACTGTGTCTCTAACTGACAATGAATGGGCAATAAAAAACAATCATATTTCAATCAAATGTATTTATAAAGCCCTTCTTACATCAGCCGCTCCTCCGCTCTCTCCACTGGCTTCCAGTTGAAGCTCGCATCCGCTACAAGACCATGGTGCTTGCCTACGGAGCTGTGAGGGGAACGGCACCTCAGTACCTCCAGGCTCTGATCAGGCCCTACACCCAAATAAGGGCACTGCGTTCATCCACCTCTGGCCTGCTCGCCTCCCTACCACTGAGGAAGTACAGTTCCCGCTCAGCTCAGTCAAAACTGTTCGCTGCTCTGGCTCCCCAATGGTGGAACAAACTCCCTCACGACGCCAGGACAGCGGAGTCAATCACCACCTTCCGGAGACACCTGAAACCCTACCTCTTTAAGGAATACCTAGGATAGGATAAAGTAATCCTTCTCACCCCCCCCCCCTTAAAATATTTAGATGCACTATTGTAAAGTGGTTGTTCCACTGGATGTCATAAGGTGAATGCACCAATTTGTAAGTCGCTCTGGATAAGAGCGTCTGCTAAATGACTTAAATGTAATGTTAAATGTAATGTAAATG
>NW_025759138.1:0-4702 GCF_021184085.1 Oncorhynchus gorbuscha | reverse complement strand
TCAACACTATATATAAACTAGTTAGTTGTAGTCACATCAACACTATATATTAACTAGTTAGTTGTAGTCACATCAACACTATATATTAACTAGTTCACTGGTTACATCAACACTATATATGAACTAGTTAGTTGTAGTCACATGAACACTATATGTTAACTAGTTAGTTGTAGTCACATCAACACTATATATTAACTAGTTATTTGTAGTCACATCAACACTATATATTAACTAGTTCACTGGTCACATCAACACTATATATTAACTAGTTAGTTGTAGTCACATCAACACTATATATAAACTAGTTAGTTGTAGTCACATCAACACTATATATAAACTAGTTAGTTGTAGTCACATCAACACTATATATAAACTAGTTAGTTGTAGTCACATCAACACTATATATTAACTAGTTATTTGTAGTCACATCAACACTATATATTAACTAGTTAGTTGTAGTCACATCAACGCTATATATTAACTAGTTCACTGGTTACATCAACACTATATATTAACTAGTTAGTTGTAGTCACATCAACACTATATATAAACTAGTTAGTTGTAGTCACATCAACACTATATATAAACAAGTTAGTTGTAGTCACATCAACACTATATATTAACTAGTTAGTTGTAGTTACATCAACACTATATATTAACTAGTTCACTGGTCACATCAACACTATATATTAACTAGTTAGTTGTAGTCACATCAACACTATATATTAACTAGTTCACTGGTCACATCAACACTATATATAAACTAGTTAGTTGTAGTCACATCAACACTATATATTAACTAGTTAGTTGTAGTTACATCAACACTATATATTAACTAGTTCACTGGTCACATCAACGCTATATATTAACTAGTTAGTTGTAGTCACATCAACACTATATATTAACTAGTTAGTTGTAGTCACATCAACACTATATATTAACTAGTTAGTTGTAGTCACATCAACACTATATATTAACTAGTTCACTGGTCACATCAACACTATATATAAACTAGTTAGTTGTAGTCACATCAACACTATATATTAACTAGTTAGTTGTAGTTACATCAACACTATATATTAACTAGTTCACTGGTCACATCAACACTATATATAAACAAGTTAGTTGTAGTCACATCAACACTATATATTAACTAGTTAGTTGTAGTTACATCAACACTATATATTAACTAGTTCACTGGTCACATCAACACTATATATTAACTAGTTAGTTGTAGTCACATCAACACTATATATTAACTAGTTCACTGGTCACATCAACACTATATATAAACTAGTTAGATGTAGTCACATCAACACTATATATTAACTAGTTAGTTGTAGTTACATCAACACTATATATTAACTAGTTCACTGGTCCTATCAACGCTATATATATTAACTAGTTAGTTGTAGTCACATCAACACTATATTAGCTAGTTGGTTGTAGTCACATCAACACTATATATTAACTAGTTAGTTGTAGTCATCAACACTATATATTAACAAGTTGACTGGTCACATCAACACTATATATTAACTAGTTAGATGTAGTCACTGTAACACTATATAACTAACTAGTTAGTTGTAGTCACATTAACACTATATATAAACTAGTTCACTGGTCCATCAACACTATATATTAACTAGTTAGTTGTAGTCTGTAACACTATATGTTAACTAGTTAGTTGCTTAGTCACATTAATTTTTATATATTAACTGGTTCACTGGTCATCAACTATATATAAACTAGTTAGTTGTAGTCACATCAACACTATATATTAACTAGTTAGTTGTAGTTACATCAACACTATATATATTAACTAGTTCACTGGTCACATCAACTACTATATATAAACAAGTTAGTTGTAGTCACATCAACACTATATATTAACTAGTTAGTTGGTTACACATCAACACTATATATTAACTAGTTCACTGGTCACATCAACACTATATATTAACTAGTTAGTTGTAGTCACATCAACACTATATATTAACTAGTTCACTGGTCACATCAACACTATATATAAACTAGTTAGATGTAGTCACATCAACACTATATATTAACTAGTTAGTTGTAGTTACATCAACTATATATTAACTAGTTCACTGGTCACATCAACCTTATATATTAACTAGTTAGTTGTAGTCACATCAACACTATATATTAACTAGTTCACTGGTTACATCAACACTAAATATTAACTAGTTAGTTGTAGTCACATCAACACTATATATGAACAAAGTTCACTGGTCACATCAACACTATATTAGAACTAGTTAGTTGTAGTCACTGTAACACTATATATTAACTAGTTAGTTGTAGTCATCACTAGTCATTTCATGGTAACACTATATATTAACTAGTTCACTGGTCACATCAACACTATATATTAACTGGTTAGTTGTAGTCACTGTAACTGGTCACTATATATTTAACTAGTTAGTTGTAGTCACATCAACACTATATATTAACTAGTTCACTGGTCATCAACACTATATAAACAAGTTAGTTGTAGTCACATCAACACTATATATTAACTAGTTAGTTGTAGTTACATCAACACTATATAATCGCTAGTTCACTGGTCACATCAACACTATATATTAACTAGTTAGTTGTAGTCATATAGTTCACTGGTCACATCAACACTATATATAAACTAGTTAGTTGTAGTCACATCAACACTATATATAACTAGTTAGTTGTAATCACATCAACACTATATATTAACTAGTTCACTGGTCACATCAACGCTATATATTAACTAGTTAGTTGTAGTCACATCAACACTATATATTAACTAGTTAGTTGTAGTCACATCAACACTATATATTAACTAGTTAGTTGTAGTCACATCAACACTATATATTAACTAGTTAGTTGTTAGTCACATCAACACTATATATTAACTAGTTAGTTGTAGTCACATCAACGCTATATATTAACTAGTTCACTGGTTACATCAACCTTATATATTAACTAGTTAGTTGTAGTCACATCAACACTATATATTAACTAGTTCACTGGTTACATCAACACTAAATATTAACTAGTTAGTTGTAGTCACATCAACACTATATATGAACTATTTCACTGGTCACATCAACACTATATTAGAACTAGTTAGTTGTAGTCACATCAACACTATATATTAACTAGTTAGTTGTAGTCACATCAACACTATATATATGAACTATTTCACTGGTCACATCAACACTATATATTAATCTAGTTAGTTGTAGTCACATCAAACCTATATATTAACTAGTTAGTTGTAGTCACGTCAACACTATATATGAACTAGTTCACTGGTCACATCAACACTATATATTAACTAGTTAGTTGTAGTCACATCAACACTATATATTAACTAGTTCACTGGTCACATCAACACTATATATAAACAAGTTAGTTGTAGTCACATCACTATATATTAACTAGTTAGTTGTAGTTACATCAACACTATATATTAACTAGTTCACTGGTCACATCAACACTATATATTAACTAGTTAGTTGTAGTCATATCAACACTATATATTAACTAGTTCACTGGTCACATCAACACTATATATAAACTAGTTAGTTGTAGTCACATCAACACTATATATTAACTAGTTAGTTGTAGTTACATCAACACTATATATTAACTAGTTCACTGGTCACATCAACGCTATATATTAACTAGTTAGTTGTAGTCACATCAACACTATATATTAACTAGTTAGTTGTAGTCACATCAACACTATATATTAACTAGTTAGTTGTAGTCACATCAACACTATATATTAACTAGTTCACTGGTCACATCAACACTATATATAAACTAGTTAGTTGTAGTCACATCAACACTATATATTAACTAGTTAGTTGTAGTTACATCAACACTATATATTAACTAGTTCACTGGTCACATCAACACTATATATAAACAAGTTAGTTGTAGTCACATCAACACTATATATTAACTAGTTAGTTGTAGTTACATCAACACTATATATTAACTAGTTCACTGGTCACATCAACACTATATATTAACTAGTTAGTTGTAGTCACATCAACACTATATATTAACTAGTTCACTGGTCACATCAACACTATATATAAACTAGTTAGTTGTAGTCACATCAACACTATATATTAACTAGTTAGTTGTAGTTACATCAACACAATATATTAACTAGTTCACTGGTTACATCAACACTATACATGAACTAGTTAGTTGTAGTCACATCAACACTATATATTAACTAGTTAGTTGTAGTCACATCAGCACTATATATTAACGAGTTAGTTGTAGTCACATCAACACTATATATTAACTAGTTAGTTGTAGTCACATCAACACTATATATTAACTAGTTAGTTGTAGTCACATCAACACTATATATTAACTAGTTAGTTGTAGTCACATCAACACTATATATTAACTAGTTAGTTGTAGTCACATCAATGCTATATATTAACTAGTTCACTGGTTACATCAACACTATATATTAACTAGTTAGTTGTAGTCACATCAACACTATGTATTAACTAGTTCACTGGTTACATCAGCACTATATGATTAACTAGTTCACTGGTCACATCAACACACTATATATTAACTAGTTAGTTGTAGTCACATCAACACTATATATAAACTAGTTAGTTGTGGTCACATCAACACTATATATAAACTAGTTAGTTGTAGTCAC
>NW_025759137.1:0-4703 GCF_021184085.1 Oncorhynchus gorbuscha | reverse complement strand
TGTTTTGGCCTCTCTCGTGTTTTTGGTCTCTCTGGTGTATTGGCCTCTCTGGTGTAATGGCCTCTCTGGTGTTTTGGTCTCTCAGGTGATTTGGCCTCTCTGGTGTATTGGCCTCTCTGGTGTAATGGCCTCTCTGGTGTTTTGGCCTCTCTCGTGTTTTGGTCTCTCTGGTGTATTGGCCTCTCTGGTGTAATGGCCTCTCTGGTGTTTTGGTCTCTCTGGTGTAATGGCCTCTCTGGTGTTTTGGCCTCTCTGGTGTTTTGGCCTCTCTGGTGTTTTGGCCTCTCTGGTGTAATGGCCTCTCTGGTGTATTGGCCCTCTCTGGTGTGGCCTCTCTGGTGTTTAGGCCTCTCTGGTGTTTTTGGCCTCTCTGGTGTTTTGGCCTCTCTGGGTTAATGGCTTCTCTGGTGTTTTGGCCTCCCTGGTGTATTGGCCTCTCTGGTGTTTTGGTCTCTCTGGTGTTTTCGCCTCTCTGGTGTTTTGGCCTCTCTGGTGTAATGGCCTCTCTGGTGTTTTGGCCTCTCTGTTGTTTTGTCCTCTCTGGTGTAATGGCCTCTCTGGTGTAATGGCCTCTCTGGTGTTTTGGCCTCTCTGGTGTAATGGCCTCTCTGGTGTTTTGGCCTCTCTGATGTAATGGCCTCTCTGGTGTTTTGGCCTCTCTCATGTTTTGGTCTCTCTGGTGATTTGGCCTCTCTGGTGTATTGGCCTCTCTGGTGTATTGGCCTCTCTGGTGTAATAGCCTCTCTGGTGTTTTGGCCTCTCTGGTGTTTTGGCCTCTCTGGTGATTTGGCCTCTCTGGTGTATTGGCCTCTCTGGTGTAATGGCCTCTCTGGTGTTTTGGCCTCTCTCGTGTTTTGGTCTCTCTGGTGTATTGGCCTCTCTGGTGTAATGGCCTCTCTGGTGTTTTGGTCTCTCAGGTGTTTTGGCCTCCCTGGTGTAATGGCCTCTCTGGTGTAATGGCCTCTCTGGTGTAATGGCCTCTCTGGTGTTTTGGCCTCTCTGGTGTAATGGTCTCTGTGGTGTTTTGAACTCTCTGGTGTTTTGGCCTCTCTAGTGTTTTGGCTTTTCTGTTGTTTTGGCCTCTCTGGTGTAATGGTCTCTCTGGTTTATTGGCCTCCCTGGTGTATTGGCCTCTCTGGTGTAATGGCCTCTCTGGTGTAATGGCCTCTCTGGTGTAATGGCCTCCCTGGTGTAATGGCCTCTCTGGTGTTTTTGGCCTCCCTGGTGTAATGGCCTCTCTGGTGTAATGGCCTCTCTGCTGTTTTGGCCTCTCTGGTGTTTTGACCTCTATGGTGTAATGGCCTCTCTGGTGTAATGGCCTCTCTGGTGTTTTGGCCTCTCTGGTGTTTTGGCCTCTCTGGTGTTTTGGCCTCTCTGGTGTATTGGCCTCTCTGGTGTAATAGCCTCTCTGGTGTTTTGGCCTCTCTGGTGTTTTGGCCTCTCTGGTGATTTGGCCTCTCTGGTGTATTGGCCTCTCTGGTGTAATGGCCTCTCTGGTGTTTTGGCCTCTCTCGTGTTTTGGTCTCTCTGGTGTATTGGCCTCTCTGGTGTAATGGCCTCTCTGGTGTTTTGGTCTCTCTGGTGTAATGGCCTCTCTGGTGTTTTGGCCTCTCTGGTGTTTTGGCCTCTCTGGTGTTTTGGCCTCTCTGGTGTAATGGCCTCTCTGGTGTATTGGCCTCTCTGGTGTGGCCTCTCTGGTGTTTAGGCCTCTCTGGTGTTTTGGCCTCTCTGGTGTAATGGTCTCTGTGGTGTTTTGAACTCTCTGGTGTTTTGGCCTCTCTAGTGTTTTGGCCTTTCTGTTGTTTTGGCCTCTCTGGTGTAATGGTCTCTCTGGTTTATTGGCCTCCCTGGTGTATTGGCCTCTCTGGTGTAATGGCCTCTCTGGTGTAATGGCCTCTCTGGTGTAATGGCCTCTCTGGTGTAATGGCCTCTCTGGTGTAATGGCCTCTCTGCTGTTTTGGCCTCTCTGGTGTTTTGACCTCTATGGTGTAATGGCCTCTCTGGTGTAATGGCCTCTCTGGTGTTTTGGCCTCTCTGGTGTTTTGGCCTCTCTGGTGTTTTGGCCTCTCTGGTGTATTGGCCTCTCTGGTGTAATAGCCTCTCTGGTGTTTTGGCCTCTCTGGTGTTTTGGCCTCACTGGTGATTTGGCCTCTCTGGTGTATTGGCCTCTCTGGTGTAATGGCCTCTCTGGTGTTTTGGCCTCTCTCGTGTTTTGGTCTCTCTGGTGTATTGGCCTCTCTGGTGTAATGGCCTCTCTGGTGTTTTGGTCTCTCAGGTGTTTTGGCCTCTCTGGTGTAATGGCTTCTCTGGTGTAATGGCCTCTCTGGTGTAATGGCTTCTCTGGTGTAATGGCCTCTCTGGTGTATTGGCCTCTCTGGTGTGGCCTCTCTGGTGTTTAGGCCTCTCTGGTGTAATGGCCTCTCTGGTGTTTTGGCCTCTCTGGTGTTTTGGCCTCTCTCGTGTTTTGGTCTCTCTGGTGTATTGGCCTCTCTGGTGTAATGGCCTCTCTGGTGTTTTTGGTCTCTCAGGTGATTTGGCCTCTCTGGTGTATTGGCCTCTCTGGTGTAATGGCCTCTCTGGTGTTTTGGCCTCTCTCGTGTTTTGGTCTCTCTGGTGTATTGGCCTCTCTGGTGTAATGGCCTCTCTGGTGTTTTGGTCTCTCTGGTGTAATGGCCTCTCTGGTGTTTTGGCCTCTCTGGTGTTTTGGCCTCTCTGGTGTTTTGGCCTCTCTGGTGTAATGGCCTCTCTGGTGTATTGGCCTCTCTGGTGTGGCCTCTCTGGTGTTTAGGCCTCTCTGGTGTTTTGGCCTCTCTGGTGTTTTGGCCTCTCTGGGTTAATGGCTTCTCTGGTGTTTTGGCCTCCCTGGTGTATTGGCCTCTCTGGTGTTTTGGTCTCTCTGGTGTTTCGCCTCTCTGGTGTTTTGGCCTCTCTGGTGTAATGGCCTCTCTGGTGTTTTGGCCTCTCTGTTGTTTTGTCCTCTCTGGTGTAATGGCCTCTCTGGTGTAATGGCCTCTCTGGTGTTTTGGCCTCTCTGGTGTAATGGCCTCTCTGGTGTTTTGGCCTCTCTGATGTAATGGCCTCTCTGGTGTTTTGGCCTCTCTCATGTTTTGGTCTCTCTGGTGATTTGGCCTCTCTGGTGTATTGGCCTCTCTGGTGTATTGGCCTCTCTGGTGTAATAGCCTCCCTGGTGTAATGGCCTCTCTGGTGTTTTGGCCTCTCTGATGTAATGGCCTCTCTGGTGTTTTGGCCTCTCTCATGTTTTGGTCTCTCTGGTGATTTGGCCTCTCTGGTGTATTGGCCTCTCTGGTGTATTGGCCTCTCTGGTGTAATAGCCTCTCTGGTGTTTTGGCCTCTCTGGTGTTTTGGCCTCTCTGGTGATTTGGCCTCTCTGGTGTATTGGCCTCTCTGGTGTAATGGCCTCTCTGGTGTTTTGGCCTCTCTCGTGTTTTGGTCTCTCTGGTGTATTGGCCTCTCTGGTGTAATGGCCTCTCTGGTGTTTTGGTCTCTCAGGTGTTTTGGCCTCTCTGGTGTAATGGCCTCTCTGGTGTAATGGCCTCTCTGGTGTTTTGGCCTCTCTGGTGTTTTGGCCTCTCTGGTGTAATGGCCTCTCTGGTGTAATGGCCTCTCTGGTGTATTGGCCTCTCTGGTGTTGGCCTCTCTGGTGTTTAGGCCTCTCTGGTGTTTTGGTCTCTCTGGTGTTTTGGCCTCTCTGGGTTAATGGCTTCTCTGGTGTAATGGCCTCTCTGGTGTATTGGCCTCTCTGGTGTTTTGGTCTCTCTGGTGTTTTGGCCTCTCTGGTGTTTTGGCCTCTCTGGTGTAATGGCCTCTCTGGTGTTTTGGCCTCTCTGTTGTTTTGTCCTCTCTGGTGTTTTGGCCTCTCTGGTGTTTTGGCCTCTCTGGTGTTTTGGCCTCTCTGGTGTAATGGCCTCTCTGGTGTTTTGGCCTCTCTGATGTAATGGCCTCTCTGGTGTTTTGGCCTCTCTCATGTTTTGGCCTCTCTGGTTTATTGGCCTCTCTGGTGTAATGGCCTCACTGGTGTAATGGCCTCTCTGGTGTATTGGCCTCTCTGGTGTAATGGCGCTCTCTGGTGTTTTGGTCTCTCAGGTGTTTTGGCCTCTCTGGTGTAATGGCCTCTCTGGTGTAATGGCCTCTCTGGTGTTTTGGCCTCTCTGGTGTTATGGCCTCTCTGGTGTAATGGTCTCTGTGGTGTTTTGAACTCTCTGCTGTTTTGGCCTCTCTGGTGTTTTGACCTCACTGGTGATTTGGCCTCTCTGGTGTATTGGCCTCTCTGGTGTAATGGCCTCTCTGGTGTTTTGGCCTCTCTGGTGTTTTGGCCTCTCTGGTGTTTTGGCCTCTCTGGTGTATTGGCCTCTCTGGTGTAATAGCCTCTCTGGTGTTTTGGCCTCTCTGGTGTTTTGGCCTCACTGGTGATTTGGCCTCTCTGGTGTATTGGCCTCTCTGGTGTAATGGCCTCTCTGGTGTTTTGGCCTCTCTCGTGTTTTGGTCTCTCTGGTGTATTGGCCTCTCTGGTGTAATGGCCTCTCTGGTGTTTAGGCCTCTCTGGTGTTTGGCCTCTCTGGTGTAATGGCTTCTCTGGTGTAATGGCCTCTCTGGTGTAATGGCTTCTCTGGTGTAATGGCCTCTCTGGTGTATTGGCCTCTCTGGTGTGGCCTCTCTGGTGTTTAGGCCTCTCTGGTGTAATG
>NW_025759136.1:0-4703 GCF_021184085.1 Oncorhynchus gorbuscha | reverse complement strand
CCTGGATCATCCTTGGGAGCAATATCCAAACACCTGAAGGTACCACGTTCATCTGTACAAACAATATTACGCAAGTATAAACACCATGGGACCACGCAACCGTCATACTGCTCAGGAAGGAGACGCGTTCTGTCTCCTAGAGGTGAACGTACTTTGGTGCAAAAAAGTGCAAATCCATCCCAGAACAACAGCAAAGGACCTTGTGAAGATGCTGGAGGAAACACTTACAAAAGTATCAATATCCACAGTTAAACGAATCCTATATCGACTTAACCTGAAAGGCCGCTCAGCAAGGAAGAAGCCACTGTGCCAAAACCCCCATAAAAAGACAGACTACGGTTTGCAACTGCACATGGGGACTTTTTGGAGAAATGTCTTCTGGTCTGATGAAACCAAAATAGAACTGTTTGGCCATAATGACCATCGTTATGTTTGGAGGAAAAAGGTGGAGGCTTGCAAGCCGATGAACACCATCCCAACCGTGAAGCAAGGGGGTGGCAGCATCATGTTGTGGGGGTGCTTTGCTGCAGGAGGGACTGGTGCACTTCACAAAATAGATGGCATCATGAGGTTGGAAAATTATTGGATATTTTGAAGCAACATCTCCAAGACATCAGTTAAAGCTTCGTCGCAAACTATAACCCCAAGCATACTTCCAAAGTTGTGGCAAAATGGCTTAAGGACAACAAAGTCAAGGTAATGGTGTGGCCGTCACAAATCCCTGACCTCAATCCCATCGAAAATGTGTGGGCAGAACTGAAAAAGGGTGTGCGAGCAAGGAGGCCTACAACCTGACTCATTTACACCAGCTCTGTCAGGAGGAATGGGCCAAAATTCACCCAACTTATTGTGGGAAGCTTGTGGAATGCTACCCAAAACATTTGAATCAAGTTAAACAATTTAAAGGCTATGCTACCAAATAGTTATTGAGTGTATGTAAACTTCAGACCCACTGGGAATGTGATGAAAGAAATAATCTCTCTACTATTATTCGGACATTTCACATTCTTAAAATAAACTGGTGATCCTAACTGACCTAAAACAGGGAATTTATACTCAGATTAAATGTCGGGAATTGTGAAAAACTGAGTTTAAAATGCAGAGGTTAACACTACAGTCATGTGTTTCTTCAGGTAGAGGCACACTACAGTCATGTGTTTCTACAGGTAGAGGTTAACACTACAGTCATGTGTTTCTTCAGGTAGAGGTTAACACTACAGTCACGTGTTTCTTCAGGTAGAGGTTAACACTACAGTCACGTGTTTCTTCAGGTAGAGGTTAACACTACAGTCATGTGTTTCTTCAGGTAGAGGTTAACACTACAGTCATGTGTTTCTTCAGGTAGAGGTTAACACTACAGTCATGTGTTTCTTCAGGTAGAGGTTAACACTACAGTCATGTGTTTCTTCAGGTAGAGGTTAACACTACAGTCATGTGTTTCTTCAGGTAGAGGTTAACACTACAGTCATGTGTTTCTTCAGGTAGAGGTTAACACTACAGTCATGTGTTTCTACAGGTAGAGGTTAACACTACAGTCATGTGTTTCTACAGGTAGAGGTTAACACTACAGTCATGTGTTTCTTCAGGTAGAGGTTAACACTACAGTCATGTGTTTCTTCAGGTAGAGGTTAACACTACAGTCATGTGTTTCTTCAGGTAGAGGTTAACACTACAGTCATGTGTTTCTACAGGTAGAGGTTAACACTACAGTCATGTGTTTCTACAGGTAGAGGTTAACACTACAGTCATGTGTTTCTTCAGGTAGAGGTTAACACTACAGTCATGTGTTTCAAGAGTTGGAGGTTAAATTGGAACTGACAGAATTTTATCAACATGGAATCTTATTATAATCTGTTCATATAAACGAAGAAACTGAAACTTTTTAAAACATTTTCTGAGAAGTAAGCACTTAGATCAATTGATTTTCACTTTTTCATGAATTCATGGAATGTTTGGGAACGTATAGTCAGGGATTTGTGAAAATTGTACAGCAATATGAGTGGGAAAGCGGTCATGCGTTTGGGCAATTAATAAACACTACAGTAAATAAAGTCTATGCAGACTGGTGCGCCATAGCCAATTAGTGCTACAGTGGGCCTATATAGAAATAAGCCATTTTCCACACGGCCTGCCATCATTCACTTTGAACTGGACTGTGTGTTTAAAGGCAGTAACAACAGTGCGACTTTAGACGATTAAAGCCACAAAAGGCACCTGAATGGATTTCTGCAAATATATAGGCTACGGTTCAAAAAGTTTGGGGGTCACTTAGAAATGTCCTTTGTTTTTTTAAAGAAAATCATTTTTTTTGTCTGTTATAATAACATCCAATTGGTCAGAAATACAGTGTAGACATTGTTAATGTTGTCAATGACTATTGAAGCTGGAAACGACTGATTTTTAATGGAATATCTAAAGAGGCGTACAGAGGGCCATTATCAGCATCCATCGCTCCTGTGTTCCAATGGCACAGAACCAGAGATCTTGCTTGTTTGTAGTGACCAAATACTTATTTTCCACCATAATTTGCAAATAAATTAATTAAAACTCCTACAATGTGATTTTCTGGATTTTTTTCTCATTTTGTCTGTCATAGTTGAAATGTATCTATGATAGAAAATTATAGGCCTCCTCTCATCTTTTTAAGTGGGAGAACTTGCACAATTGGTGGCTGACTAAACACTTTTTGACCCACTGTGCATCCCCCTTTCTGCCAGTCACATTCTGTTAAGGTCCCCAAAGCACACATCCCTGGGCGGCTCCTCTTTTCAGTTCGCTGCAGCTAGTGACTGGAACGAGCTGCAAAACATCTTTAAAAAACATTCAAAGACTCAACAACCATGGACACTCTTACTGACAGTTGTGGCTTCATGTGATGGATTGTTTTCTCTACCTTCTTGCCTGTGTGCTGTTGTCTGTACCCAATAATGTTTATACCATGTTTTTGTGCTGATACCATGTTGTGCTACTGTCATGTTGTGTTGCTACCATGCTGTTGACATGTGGTGATGCTACCATGCTGTGTTGTCATGTGTTGCTGCCATGCTATGTTGTTGTCTTAGGTCTCTCTTTATGTAGTGTTGTGGTGTCTCTCTTGTCCTGGTGTGTTTTTGGCCTATATATATATATATTTTTTTTAAATCCAGCCCCCCGTCCCTGCATGAGGCCTTTGCCTTTTGTAAGACTTCATTGAAAATAAGAATTTGTTCTTAAATGACTTGCCTAGTTAAATAAAGGTTACATAAGAATAAATACCTCAAATGAAGGCAGTTATATTTCATGTGACTGTTTAGTCATTTTAATTAGGCTTCTCCAAGCTCTGATGCTGCTGATGGACATTAGTGGTACCTGACTTGCATGAAAGGAACCACGCTATTTAAATGACTTTTTTCCCTACCCCTGTTTGAGACAGGTGAATGATAATGGTCCATTCTAAATCAAAACAAATTTCAGACATATATTATTTAGTATTTCTAAAGACAAGATTAAATCAAGAATAGTCTGATGGGTGACAATATTAGCCAATCACTTGTGAATGATGTATCACTTGTGAATGATATAGTACACTTGTGAATGATATAGTATCATTTGTGAATGATATAGTATCACTTGTGAATGATATAGTATCACTTGTGAATGATGCCTATGTAAGGCAAGAAACAATGCCTTTTTTAAAAACTTTTTTCGAATCATAGTCGCACACCTCATGTATCCTAGCCCATAGGCCTATATTTTTGATAAGGTTTGTATCACAACCAACGTGGTCAAATAACTTCCAAAATGAAGCATTAATCCGCCTTACAAGGGTGTAGAGGCTAACTGGCATATATAAGCATCGTGTGAGTTTCACGTTTGGGAAGATACATTTCACCATAAATATGCACCTTCATAATAAAAAAGCATTACATTTGTGGTCTCTTTTGATAAATGGTGTTTTCCCGCTAATAGAACATTGGCATGTATAGCCTTCTGTTGTGTGCACATTTGCTGCGCTTATAATGTGAAGAAATAGCCTAGTAGTAGTAGTAGTAATAGTAGTTTCTCTCATTTTAAGTTAAATGTCTGATCATTGCGTAAAAAAGTTTTCGGGATGCAAGTGGTTGTGTTAATTTGGGATCTATCGCATCACACAACTGTCCCAGACTATGTTTGGAATATTTATTTCTCTCAGTATAGAATAGGTCAACTTTGTACTATGGGGATAGTAGATTGACATACGCTAGTGCTTTTGCTGTACTTTAGGCCTACTCATCTTGTTGAATGACAAAAAGTAAAAGTGGACAGTTCTTCCATTATCTTCAATATCCCCCTTGGAATTGGATAAGGACTCTAGCAGTTGCGTCTCCAAAGTGTCTGTCCTCACTTATAGACTGTGAGAAAGACCCGATCATGTGATGGAGAGCCATGTGAGTGAGGGCTGCTTAGGAGCATGCAGCACTAAGGGAGATGTGGGTGGCGCAGCAGTCTAAGGCACTGCTTCTCAGTACTAGAGGCGTCACTACAGACCCTGGTTTGATCCTGGGCTTTATCACAACTGTCCTTGATTGGGAGTCCATGAGGGCAGTGCACAATTGGCCTAGCGTCGTCTGGGTTAAGGTTTGGCCGAGGTAGGCCGTCATTGTCAATAACAATTTGTTCTTATTTAAATAAATTAAATAAGTTAAATGAAAAGGATAAATAAAAATAATAAGATGGAAACAACG
>NW_025759135.1:0-4703 GCF_021184085.1 Oncorhynchus gorbuscha | reverse complement strand
GATAAGATAAGAGTAGAGGGTAGAGTTGGTAAGATGAGGGTAGAGTTGGTAAGATAAGAGTAGATGGTAGAGTTGGTAAGATAAGGGTAGAGTTGGTAAGATAAGAGTAGAGGGTAGAGTTGGTAAGATGAGGGTAGAGTTGGTAAGATAAGAGTAGATGGTAGAATTGGTAAGATAAGAGTAGATGGTAGAGTTGGTAAGATAAGGGTAGAGTTGGTAAGATAAGAGTAGAGGGTAGAGTTGGTAAGATAAGAGTAGATGGTAGAGTTGGTAAGATAAGGGTAGAGTTGGTAAGATAAGAGTAGAGGGTAGAGTAGGTAAGATGAGGGTAGAGTTGGTAAGATGAGGGTAGAGTTGGTAAGATGAGGGTAGAGTTGGTAAGATAAGAGTAGAGGGTAGAGTTGGTAAGATAAGAGTAGAGTTGGTAAGATGTGGGTAGAGTTGGTAAGATGTGGGTAGAGTTGGTAAGATAAGGGTAGAGTTGGTAAGATAAGAGTAGAGGGTAGAGTTGGTAAGATGAGGGTTAGAGATTGTAAGATAAGAGTAGAGGGTAGAGTTGGTAAGATAGGAGTAGATGGTTGAATTGGTAAGATAAGAGTAGAGGGTAGAGTTGGTAAGATGAGGGTAGAGTTGGTAAGATAGGAGTAGAGGGTAGAGTAGGTAAGATAAGAGTAGAGGGTAGAGTTGGTAAGATGAGGGTAGAGTTGGTAAGATAAGAGTAGATGGTAGAATTGGTAAGATAGGAGTAGATGGTAGAGTTGGTAAGATAAGGGTAGAGTTGGTAAGATAAGAGTAGAGGGTCGAGTTGGTAAGATGAGGGTAGAGTTGGTAAGATGTGGGTAGAGTTGGTAAGATACGAGTAGAGGGTAGAGTTGGTGAGATAAGAGTATAGGGTAGAGTTGGTAAGATGAGGGTAGAGTTGGTAAGATGTGGGTAGAGTTGGTAAGATAAGAGTAGAGGGTAGAGTTGGTGAGATAAGAGATGAGGGTAGATTTGGTAAGATGAGGGTAGATTTGGTAAGATGAGGGTAGAGTTGGTAAGATGAGGGTAGAGTTGGCAAGATAAGAGTAGAGGGTAGAGTTGGTAAGATGAGGGTAGAGTTGGTAAGATGAGGGTAGAGTTTGTAAGATAAGAGTAGAGGGTAGAGTTGGTAAGATAAGAGTAGATGATAGAATTGATAAGATAAGAGTGGAGGGTAGAGTTGGTAAGATAAGGGTAGAGTTGGTAAGATAAGAGTAGAGGGAATAGTTGGTAAGATAAGAGTAGAGGGTAGAGTTGGTAAGATGAGGGTAGAGTTGGTATGATAAGAGTAGAGGGTAGAGTTGGTAAGATGAGGGTAGAGTTGGCAAGATAAGAGTAGAGGGTAGAGTTGGTAAGATAAGGGTAGATGGTAGAGTTGGTAAGATAAGAGTAGAGGGTAGAGTTGGTAAGATGAGAGGTAGAGTTGGTAAGATGAGGGTAGAGTTGGTAAGATGAGGGTAGATGGTAGAGTTGGTAAGATAGGAGTAGATGGTAGAGTTGGTAAGATAGGAGTAGATGGTAGAGTTGGCAAGATAAGAGTAGAGGGTAGAGTTGGTAATATAAGAGTAGAGGGTAGAGTTGGTAATATAGAGATAGAGGGTAGAGTTGGTAATATAGAGATAGAGGGTAGAGTTGGTAAGATAGTAGTAGAGGGTAGAGTTGGTAAGATGAGGGTAGAGTTGGTAAGATGAGGGTAAAGTTGGTAAGATAAGAGTAGAGGGTAGAGTTGGTAAGATGAGGGTAGAGGGTAGAGTTGGTACGATGAGGGTAGAGTTGGTAAGATAAGAGTAGAGGGTAGAGTTGGTAAGATAAGAGTAGAGGGTAGAGTTGGTAAGATGATGGTAGAGTTGGTATGATAAGAGTAGTGGGTAGAGTTGGTAAGATGAGGGTAGATGGTAGAGTTGGTAAGATGAGGGTAGAGTTGGTAAGATAAGACTAGAGGGTAGAGTTGGTAAGATGAGGGTAGAGGGTAGAGTTGGTACGATGAGGGTAGAGTTGGTAAGATAAGAGTAGAGGGTAGAGTTGGTAAGATACGAGTAGAGGGTAGAGTTGGTAGGATGAGGGTAGAGTTGGTAAGATAAGAGTAGAGGGTAGAGTTGGTTGAATGAGGGTAGAGTTGGTAAGATAAGAGTAGAGGGTAGAGTTGGTAAGATAGGAGTAGAGGGTAGAGTTGGTAAGATGATGGTAGAGTTGGTATGATAAGAGTAGAGGGTAGAGTTGGTAAGATGAGGGTAGATGGTAGAGTTGGTAAGATAAGAGTAGAGGGTAGAGTTGGTAAGATGAGGGTAGGTGGTAGAGTTGGTAAGATGAGGGTAGAGTTGGTAAGATGAGGGTAGAGTTGGTAAGATGAGGGTAAAGTTGGTAAGATAAGAGTAGAGGGTAGAGTTGGTAAGATGAGGGTAGAGGGTAGAGTTGGTACGATGAGGGTAGAGTTGGTAAGATAAGAGTAGAGGGTAGAGTTGGTAAGATAAGAGTAGAGGGTAGAGTTGGTAAGATGATGGTAGAGTTGGTATGATAAGAGTAGTGGGTAGAGTTGGTAAGATGAGGGTAGATGGTAGAGTTGGTAAGATGAGGGTAGAGTTGGTAAGATGAGGGTAAAGTTGGTAAGATAAGACTAGAGGGTAGAGTTGGTAAGATGAGGGTAGAGGGTAGAGTTGGTACGATGAGGGTAGAGTTGGTAAGATAAGAGTAGAGGGTAGAGTTGGTAAGATACGAGTAGAGGGTAGAGTTGGTAGGATGAGGGTAGAGTTGGTAAGATAAGAGTAGAGGGTAGAGTTGGTTGAATGAGGGTAGAGTTGGTAAGATAAGAGTAGAGGGTAGAGTTGGTAAGATAGGAGTAGAGGGTAGAGTTGGTAAGATGATGGTAGAGTTGGTATGATAAGAGTAGAGGGTAGAGTTGGTAAGATGAGGGTAGATGGTAGAGTTGGTAAGATAAGAGTAGAGGGTAGAGTTGGTAAGATGAGTGTAGATGGTAGAGTTGGTAAGATGAGGGTAGAGTTGGTAAGATGAGTGTAGATGGTAGAGTTGGTAAGATAAGAGTAGATGGTAGATTTGGTAAGATAGGAGTAGATGGTAGAGTTGGTAAGATAAGAGTAGAGGGTAGAGTTGGTAATATAAAAGTAGACGGTAGAGTTGGTAAAATAGAGATAGAGGGTAGAGTTGGTAAGATAGTAGTAGAGGGTAGAGTTGGTAAGATAAGAGTAGAGTTGGTAAGATGTGGGTAGAGTTGGTAAGATGTGGGTAGAGTTGGTAAGATAGGGTAGAGTTGGTAAGATAAGAGTAGAGGGTAGTGTTGGTAAGATGAGGGTAGAGTTGGTAAGATAGGAGTAGATGGTAGAGTTGGTAAGATAAGAGTAGAGGGTAGAGTTGGTAATATAAGAGTAGAGGGTAGAGTTGGTAATATAGAGATAGAGGGTAGAGTTGGTAAGATGAGGGTAGAGTTGGTAAGATGAGGGTAGAGCTGGTAAGATGAGAGTCGAGGGTAGAGTTGGTAAGATAAGAGTAGAGGGTAGAGTTGGTAAGATGAGGGTAGATGGTAGAGTTGGTAAGATGAGGGTAGGTGGTAGAGTTGGTAAGATGAGTGTAGGTGGTAGAGTTGGTAAGATGAGGGTAGAGTTGGTAAGATGAGTGTAGATGGTAGAGTTGGTAAGATAGGAGTAAATGGTAGAGTTGGTAAGATAGGAGTAGATGGTAGAGTTGGTAAGATAAGAGTAGAGGGTAGAGTTGGTAATATAGAGATAGAGGGTAGAGTTGGTAAGATAGTAGTAGAGGGTAGAGTTGGTAAGATGTGGGTAGAGTTGGTAAGATAAGAGTAGAGGGTAGAGTTGGTAGGATGAGGGTAGAGTTGATAAGATGAGGGTAGATGGTAGAGTTGGTAAGATGAGGGTAGAATTGGTAAGATAAGAGTAGAGGGTAGAGTTGGTAGGATGAGGGTAGAGTTGATAAGATGAGGGTAGAGGGTAGAGTTGGTAAGATGAGGGTAGAGTTGGTAAAATAGAGATAGAGGGTAGAGTTGGTAAGATAAGAGTAGAGTTGGTAAGATGTGGGTAGAGTTGGTAAGATGTGGGTAGAGTTGGTAAGATAGGGTAGAGTTGGTAAGATAAGAGTAGAGGGTAGAGTTGGTAAGATGAGGGTAGAGTTGGTAAGATAGGAGTAGATGGTAGAGTTGGTAAGATAGGAGTAGATGGTAGAGTTGGTAAGATAAGAGTAGAGGGTAGAGTTGGTAATATAAGAGTAGAGGGTAGAGTTGGTAATATAGAGATAGAGGGTAGAGTTGGTAAGATGATGGTAGAGTTGGTATGATAAGAGTAGAGGGTAGAGTTGGTAAGATGAGGGTAGATGGTAGAGTTGGTAAGATAAGAGATAGAGGGTAGAGTTGGTAAGATGAGGGTAGAGTTGGTAAGATGAGGGTAGAGCTGGTAAGATGAGGGTAAAGTTGGTAAGATAAGAGTAGAGGGTAGAGTTGGTAAGATAAGAGTAGAGGGTAGAGTTGGTACGATGAGGGTAGAGTTGGTAAGATAAGAGTCGAGGGTAGAGTTGGTAAGATAGGAGTAGAGGGTAGAGTTGGTAAGATGATGGTAGAGTTGGTATGATAAGAGTAGAGGGTAGAGTTGGTAAGATGAGGGTAGATGGTAGAGTTGGTAAGATGAGGGTAGGTGGTAGAGTTGGTAAGATAGAGTAAA
>NW_025759134.1:0-4703 GCF_021184085.1 Oncorhynchus gorbuscha | reverse complement strand
TCTCTCTCTCTCTCTCTCTCTGTCTCTCTCTCTCTCTCTCTCTCTCTCTCTCTCTCTCTCTCTGTCTCTCTCTCTCTCTCTGTCTCTCTCTCCCTCTCTCTCTCTCTGTCTCTCTCTCTCTCTCTCTCTCTCTGTGGTTCTCTCTCTCTCTGTCTCTGTCTCTCTGTCTCTCTGTCTCTCTGTCTTTCTCTCTCTCTCTCTCTCTCTCTCTCTCTCTCTCTCTCTCTCTCTCTCTCTCTCTCTCTCTCTCTCTCTCTCTCTCTCTCTCTCTCTCTCTCTCTCTCTCTCTCTCTCTCTCTCTCTCTGTTCTCATTCCCTCCCTTGCTCTGCTCTACTTTGTATTGTTAAAAGGGGAATATATTTTGGGGACTAAGTCAATACTGTATGCATATATTAGAGTGTAGCCTAATATTCCAGTTCTACCATTACCTGTTTACCCTGGGGATGAGTTTATTATGGGGATGAGTTTACCCTGGGGATGAGTTTATTCTGGGGATGAGTTTACCCTGGGGATGAGTTTATACTGGGGATGAGTTTATACTCTGGATGAGTTTATACTGGGGATGAGTTTATACTGGGGATGAGTTTACCCTGGGGATGAGTTTACCCTGTTCTCTATGTAGTGTATATGAGGAGCCAGCCGGCTCATAGCCTGGGGATGAGTTTACCCTGGGGATGAGTTTATCCTGGGGATGAATTTACATTTACATTTACATTTAAGTCATTTAGCAGACGCTCTTATCCAGAGCGACTTACAAATTGGTGCATTCACCTTATGACATCCAGTGGGACAGTCACTTAAACAATAGTGCATCTAAAACTTAGGGGGGTGAGAGGGATTACTTATCCTATCCTAGGTATTCCTTAAAGAGGTGGGGTTTCAGGTGTCTCCGGAAGGTGGTGATTGACTCCGCTGTCCTGGCGTCGTGAGGAGTTTGTTCCACCATTGGGGGCCAGGGCAGCGAACAGTTTTGACTGGGCTGAGCGGAGCTGCACCCTCAGTGGTAGGGAGGCGAGCAGGGCCAGAGGTGGATGAACGCAGTGCCCTTGTTTGGGTGTAGGGCCTGATCAGAGCCTGGAGGTACTGAGGTGCCGTTCCCCTCACAGCTCCGTAGGCAAGCACCATGGTCTTGTAGCGGATGCGAGCTTCAACTGGAAGCCAGTGGAGAGAACGGAGGAGCGGGGTGACGGAGAGAACTTGGGAAGATTGAACACCAGACGGGCTGCGGCGTTCTGGATGAGTTGAAGGGTTAATGGCACAGGCAGGGAGCCCAGCCAACAGCGAGTTGCAGTAATCCAGACGGGGAGATGACAAGTGCCTGGATTAGGACCTGCGCCGCTTCCTGTGTGAGGCAGGGTCGTACTCTGCGGATGTTGTAGAGCATGAACCTACAGGAACGGGCCACCGCCTTGATGTTGGTTGAGAACGACAGGGTGTTGTCCAGGATCACGCCAAGGTTCTTGGCGCTCTGGGAGGAGGACACAATGGAGTTGTCAACCGTGATGGCGAGATCATGGAACGGGCAGTCCTTCCCCGGGAGGAAGAGCAGCTCCGTCTTGCCGAGTTCAGCTTGAGGTGGTGATCCGTCATCCACACTGATATGTCTGCCAGACATGCAGAGATGCGATTCGACCACCTGGTCATCAGAAGGGGAAAGGAGAAGATTAATTGTGTGTCGTCTGCATAGCAATGATAAGAGAGACCATGTGAGGTTATGACAGAGCCAAGTGACTTGGTGTATAGCGAGAATAGGAGAGGGCCAAGAACAGAGCCCTGGGGGACACCAGTGGTGAGAGCGCGTGGTGAGGAGACAGATTCTCGCCACGCCACCTGGTAGGAGCGACCTGTCAGGTAGGACGCAATCAAGCGTGGGCCGCGCCGAGAGATGCCCAACTCGGAGAGGGTGGAGAGGAGGATCTGATGGTTCACAGTATCGAAGGCAGCCGACAGATCTAGAAGGATGAGAGCAGAGGAGAGAGAGTTAGCTTTTAGCAAAGTGCGGAGCGCCTCCGTGATACAGAGGAGAGCAGTCTCAGTTGAATGACTAGTCTTGAAACCTGACTGATTTGGATCAAGAAGGTCATTCAGAGAGAGATAGCGGGAGAGCTGGCCAAGGACGGCACGTTCAAGAGTTTTGGAGAGAAAAGAAAGAAGGGATACTGGTCTGTAATTGTTGACATCGGAGGGATCGAGTGTAGGTTTTTTTTCAGAAGGGGTGCAACTCTCGCTCTCTTGAAGACGGAAGGGACGTAGCCAGCGGTCAGGGATGAGTTGATGAGCGAGGTGAGGTAAGGGAGAAGGTCTCCGGAAATGGTCTGAGAAGAGAGGAGGGGATAGGGTCAAGCGGGCAGGTTGTTGGGCGGCCGGCCGTCACAAGACGCAAGATTTCATCTGAGAGAGAGGGGACAAAGAGGGTCAGAGCACAGGTAGGGCAGTGTGAGCAGAACCAGCGGTGTCGTTTGACTTAGCAAAACGAGGATCGGATGTCGTCGACCTTCTTTTCAAAATGGTTGACGAAGTCATCTGCAGAGAGGGAGGAGGGGGAGGGGGTGGAGGATTCAGGAGGGAGGAGAAGGTGGCAAAGAGCTTCCTAGGGTTAGGAGGCAGATGCTTGGAATTTAGCGTGGTAGAAAGTGGCTTTAGCAGCAGAGACAGAGGAGGAAAATGTAGAGAGGAGGGAGTGAAAGGATGCCAGGTCCGCAGGGAGGCGAGTTTTCCTCCATTCCGCTCGGCTGCCCGGAGCCCTGTTCTGTGAGCTCGCAATGAGTCATCGAGCCACGGGAGCGGGAGGGAGGACCGAGCCGGCCTGGAGGGATAGGGGACATAGAGAGTCAAGGGATGCAGAGAGGGGAGAGGGGGTTGAGGAGGCAGAATCAGGAGATAGGTGGGAGAAGGTTTGAGCAGAGGGAAGAGATGATAGGATGGAAGAGGAGAGAGTAGCGGGGGGAGAGAGAGCGAAGGTTGGGACGGCGATACCATCCGAGAAGGGGCAGTGTGGGAGGTGTTGGATGAGAGCGAGAGGGAAAAGGATACAAGGAAGTGGTCGGAGACTTGGAGGGAGTTGCAATGAGGTTAGTGGAGGAACAGCATCTAGTAAAGATGAGGTCGGCGTATTGCCTGCCTTGTGGTGGGGAAGGTGAGAGGGTGAGGTCAAAGAGGAGAGGAGGTGGAAAAGAAGAGGCAGAGAGGAAGAGTCAAAGGTAGGCGTGGGGAGGTTAAGTAAGCCCAGAACTGTGAGGAGGTGAGCCGTCCTCAGGAAAGGAGCTTATCAAAGGCATCAAGCTCATTGAAACTCTCCCGAGGGGAACTTGGAGGGTGATAAATGATAAGGATGTTAAGCTTGAAAGGGCTAGTAACTGTGACAGCATGGAATTCCAAAGGGAGGCGATAGACAGATGGGCAGGGGAGAAAGAGAGAATGACCACTTGGGAGAGATGAGATCCCGGGTGTTGGCACACCCCCGCTCACCAGACGCTCTCGGGGTGTGCGAGAACACGTGGGCGGACGAAGAGAGAGCAGTAGGAGTAGCCGTGTTGTCTGTGGTGATCCATGTTTCCGTCAGTGCCAAGTCGAGGGACTGGAGGGAGGCATAGGCTGAGATGAACTCTGCCTTGTTGACCGCAGATTGGCAGTTCCAGAGGCTACCGGAGACCTGGAAGTCCACGTGGGTCGTGCGTCTGGGACCACCAGAGTAGGGTGGCCCGCGGCCACGCGGTGAGGAGCGTTTGTATGGTCTGTGCAGAGAGGGAGAGAACAGGGATAAACAGACACATAGTTGACAGGCTACAGAAGAGGCTACGCTAATGCAAAGGAGATTGGAATGACAAGTGGAATACAAAAACAGAATGTTTCAGAAGATTAAGCTCGTGGCAAATCTAGTAGACTAAATAGTTAAATGATACAGTACTAGCATCAATGACCAAGCTGGCAGTGGGTCGTTGTTGACCCTACACTAATCAAGTGATTCAGGTTGGTGTAATAGTTTCTGCAGTGTTGCTGGTAGGGGCTAGCTGTTTCAGCTAACTGGTGTTGTTTCGTTACGTTGCGTTAAAGAACGACAATAGCTGGCTAAACGAACCTAGAAAATCGCTCTAGACTACACAATTACTCTTTGATACAAAGACGGCTATGTAGCTAGCTACGATCAAACAAATCAAACGTTGTACTGTAATGAAATGAAGTGAAAATGTGATACTACCTGTGAATGCGACCGGGTAGTTGAGTTCTATACAGAAGACGTTGGCTAGCGTTGGCTAGCTAGCAGAGTCACCTACGTTAAGGACGACAAATAGCTGGCTAGCTAACCTCGGTAAATTAAGATAATCACTCTAAGACTACACACTCTAAACCTAAACAACACAATTATCTTGGATACGATGATACGAAGACAGCAAAGGCAGCTATGTAGCTAGCTAACACTACACTAATCAAGTCGTTCAGTTGAGTGTAATAGTTTCTCCAGTGCAGCTAATCAGTGGACGTTAGCTAGCTGGCTAGTGAAGACTACGTTAGGACGGCGAAATACGATAATTACGCAATTATCTTTGATACAAAGACGGCTATGTAGCTAGCTGAGAAGAAATTGCTAAGAAATTGCTAAGATTAGACAAATCGTTGTGATATAATGAAATATAATGAAAAAGTTATACTACCCGCGGGAGCGAAGTGCAGATGCGACCACTCGCTCCAACCGGAACCGGAA
>NW_025759133.1:0-4704 GCF_021184085.1 Oncorhynchus gorbuscha | reverse complement strand
GTACTCCTGTATTTAACTCTTGTGTTGTCCATGTTTTGTTTTAATTGCGTTGCTGTGTTTTTGCCCCTTGGCTAGGCCGTTATTGTAAATCAGCACTGGTTATAGGTTTACTGCCCTGTTTAAGGAATGAAAATGCATAGATTAATTGACTCAGGGGTGTGAATACTTATGTAAATTAGATATTTCTGTATTTCGTTCTCAATAAATCAGCAAAAAAACTTGTAAAAACATGTTTTCAATTTGTCATTTTGGGGTATTTATTGTGTGTAGATGTTATGCAGGTGAATGAGGACCCAAAAGCAACTTGGCGTAAACAGAGTCTTTATTCCAGTAAAGGAAATAGGCAATACTCCTAGACAAATCAGAGCAGAAAACAAAACATAAAAAACTAATTCCACTCGTAGTGACGAGGACAGACTGGAGACTCGACCATAAACTGTAGGTTGCCTCGGGAAGGCACCGACCGTAGCAGACTCAGACACCTGCTCACACGCAGCATCTGAGGGAAACAAGACACGACAGGGCGAGACAAAGACACAGCACGGCGAACAATATACAAGGATCCGACAGGACAGAAACGGAAGACAAGGGGAGAAATAGGGACTCTAATCAGAGGGCAAGATACGGAACAGGTGTGAAAAGATTAGATGATTGATTAGGGGAATAGAAACAGCTGGGAGCAGGAACGGAACGGAACGATAGAGAGAAGAGAGAGAGGGAGGGAGAGAGAAAAAAGGGAACGAACCTAATAAGACCAGCAGGGGGAAAACGAACAGAAGGGAAAGCAAAATGACAATGTCATGCAGGTGATAGAGGACCCAAAAGCGACTTAACAGAAACAGAGTTTATTCAAGTCCAAACAGGGAATAACAGAAATCCTCTAGTCTGTAGAGGGGAATGACAAGAGAAGCGGCCACAGACTGCAGGTCGCTTCGGGTAGGCGCAGGCCGTAGTAGACAGAGACACCTGCTCACACGCAGCATCTGATGAAGGCAAAAAACACGACAGGACAGGGCGAAACACAATCACAGCATGGTGAATACAAAACAAGGAACCGACGGGACAGGAACGGAACACAAAGGAATAAATAGGGACTCTAATCAGGGGGAAAGGATCGGGAACAGGTGTGGGAAGACTAAATGATGATTAGGGGAATAGGAACAGCTGGGAGCAGGAACGGAACGATAGAGAGAGGAGAGAGAGGGAGGGGAGAGAGAGGGATAGAAAAAGGGAGCGAACCTAATAAGACCAGCAGGGGGAACGAACAGAAGGAAAAGCAAAATGACAAGATGATATAAGACAAAACATGACAGTACCCCCCCACTCACCGAGCGCCTCCTGGCGCTCTCGAGGAGGAACACTGGCGGCAACGGAGGAAATCATAGATCAAACGGTCCAGCACGTCCCGAGAAAGAACCCAACTCCTCTCCTCAGGACCGTAACGAAAAAACGATAAAAAGGGAAACTAGGGTACTACTCTAAAAAAAAAATGAGAACTAGGGACAGACTGAGACACAGCAAGGGCAGGAACAAGAACAGGAGAGATGCGATGGCAGGGAACAGACTGAGACCCAGCAAGACCAGGAGCAGAAGCAGAAAAAAAATTACCAGACTTCTTCTGCGCGCAGTCTGAACACGCAGCCACGAAACGGCGCGTGTCACGCTCCTGAGTCGGCCACCAAAGCGCTGGCGAATAGACGCAAGAGTGCCTCGAACACCGGGATGACCAGCTAACTTGGCAGAGTGAGCCCACTGAAGAACAGCCAGACGAGTGGAAACAGGAATGAAAGGAGGTTACTAGGACAAGCGCGCGGCGACGCAGTGTGCGTGAGTGCTTGCTTAACCTGTCTTTCAATTCCCCAGACTGTCAACCCGACAACACGCCCATAAGGAAGAATCCCCTCGAGATCAGTAGAAGCCACAGAAGAACTAAACAGACGGGATAAGGCATCAGGCTTGGTGTTCTTGCTACCCGGACGGTAAGAAATCACAAACTCGAAACGAGCGAAAAACAACGCCAACGAGCTTGACGGGCATTAAGTCGTTTGGCAGAACGGATGTACTCAAGGTTCTTATGGTCTGTCCAAGCGACAAAAGGAAGGTCGCCCCCTCCAACCACTGTCGCCATTCGCCTAGGGCTAGCGGATGGCGAGCAGTTCACGGTTACCCACATCATAGTTGCGCTCAGATGGCGACAGGCGATGAGAAAAATAAGCGCAAGGATGAACCTTATCGTCAGACTGGAAGCGCTGGGATAGAATGGCTCCCACGCCTACCTCTGAAGCGTCAACCTCGACAATGAATTGTCTAGTGACGTCAGGAGTAACGAGGATAGGAGCGGACGTAAAACGTTCTTTTAGAAGATCAAAAGCTCCCTGGGGCGGAACCGGACCACTTAAAACACGTCTTGACAGAAGTAAGAGCTGTGAGAGGGGCAGCAACTTGACCGAAATTACGAATGAAACGCCGATAGAAATTAGCGAAACCTAAAAGCGCTGCAACTCGACACGTGACCTTGGAACGGGCCAATCACTGACAGCTTGGACCTTAGCGGAATCCATCTGAATGCCTTCAGCGGAAATAACGGAACCGAGAAAAGTAACGGAGGAGACATGAAAGAGCACTTCTCAGCCTTTACGTAGAGACAATTCTCTAAAAGGCGCTGTAGAACACGTCGAACGTGCTGAACATGAATCTCGAGTGACGGAGAAAAAATCAGGATATCGTCAAGATAGACAAAAACAAAAATGTTCAGCATGTCTCTCAGAACATCATTAACTAATGCCTGAAAAACAGCTGGCGCATTGGCGGGACCCCGAACGGCAGAACCCGGTACTCAAAATGCCCTAACGGGAGTGTTAAACGCCGTTTTCCACTCGTCCCCCTCTCTGATGCGCACGAGATGGTAAGCGTTACGAAGGTCCAACTTAGTAAAGCACCTGGCTCCCTGCAGAATCTCGAAGGCTGATGACATAAGGGGAAGCGGATAACGATTCTTAACCGTTATGTCATTCAGCCCTCGATAATCACGCAGGGGCGCAGAGTACCGTCCTTCTTCTTAACAAAAAAAACCCCGCCCCGGCAGGAGGAAGAAGGCACTACGGTGCCGGCGTCAAGAGACACAGACAAATAATCCTCGAGAGCCTTACGTTCGGGAGCCGACAGAGAGTATAGTCTACCCCAAGGAGGAGTGGTCCCCGGAAGGAGATCAATACTACAATCATACGACCGGTGAGGAGGAAGGGAGTTGGCTCTGGACCGACTGAAGACCGTGCGCAGATCATGATATTCCTCCGGCACTCCTGTCAAATCGCCAGGTTCCTCCTGAGAAGTGGGGACAGAAGAAACGGGAGGGATAGCAGACATTAAACACTTCACATGACAAGAAACGTTCCAGGATAGGATAGAATTACTAGACCAATTAATAGAAGGATTATGACATACTAGCCAGGGATGACCCAAAACAACAGGTGTAAAAGGTGAACGAAAAATCAAAAAGGAAATAGTCTCACTGTGGTTACCAGATACTGTGAGGGTTAAAGGTAGTGTCTCATATCTGATACTGGGGAGATGACTACCATCTAAGGCGAACATGGGCGTAGGCTTCCCTAACAGTCTGAAAGGAATGTCATGCTTCCGAGCCCATGCTTCGTCCATAAAACAACCCTCAGCCCCAGAGTCTATCAAGGCACTGCATGTAGCACCTGAACCGGTCCAGCGTAGATGGACCGACATAGTAGTACAGGATCTTGATGGAGAGACCTGAGTAGTAGCGCTCACCAGTAGCCCTCCGCTTACTGATGAGCTCTGGCTTTTACTGGACATGAATTGACAAAATGTCCAGCAAGTCCGCAATAGAGGCACAGGCGGTTGGTGATCCTCCGTTCCCTCTCCTTAGTCGAGATGCGAATACCTCCCAGCTGCATGGGCTCAGTCTCTGAGCCAGAGGAGGGAGATGGTTGCGATGCGGAGCGGGAAACACCGTTAACGCGAGCTCTCTACCCACGAGCTTGGTGACGAAGATCTACCCGTCGTTCTATGCGGATGGCGAGAGCAATCAAAGTCCACACTGGAAGGAACCTCCCGGGAGAGAATCTCATCTTTAACCTCTGCGTGGAGTCCCTCCAGAAAACGAGCGAGCAGCGCCGGCTCGTTCCAGTCACTAGAGGCAGCAAGAGTGCGAAACTCTATAGAGTAATCCGTTATGGATCGATCACCTTGACATAGGAAGCCAGGGCCCTAGAAGCCTCCCTACCAAAAACTGAACGATCAAAAACCCGAATCATCTCCTCTTTAAAGTTCTGGTAATTGTTAGAACAATCAGCCCTTGCCTCCCAGATAGCTGTGCCCCACTCTCGAGCCCGGCCAGTAAGGGTGATATGACGTAAGCAACCCGAGCTCTCTCTCTAGAGTATGTGTTGGGTTGGAGAGAGAACACAATATCACACTGGGTGAGAAAGGAGCGGCACTCCGTGGGCTGCCCGGAGTAACAAGGTGGGTTATTAACCCTAGGTTCCGGAGGCTCGGCAGACCAGGAAGTAGCAGGTGGCACGAGACGAAGACTCTGGAACTGTCCAGAGAGGTCGGAAACCTGGGCGGCCAGGTTCTCCACGGCATGACGAGCAGCAGACAATTCCTGCTCGTGTCTGCCGAGCATGGCTCCTTGGATCTCGACGGCAGTGTTACGAGCATCTGTAGTCGCTG
>NW_025759132.1:0-4704 GCF_021184085.1 Oncorhynchus gorbuscha | reverse complement strand
GTATAGTATAGTGTGTAATGTAGTGTATAGTATAGTATAGTGTGTAGTGTATAGTAGTGTGTAATGTAGTGTATAGTATAGTATAGTGTGTAGTGTAGTGTATAGTATAGTGTGTAATGTAGTGTGTAGTATAGTGTAGTGTGTAGTATAGTGTGTAATGTAGGGAAGTGTGTAGTATAGTGTATAGTATAGTGTGTAGTATAGTGTGTAGTGTATAGTATAGTGTGTAGTATAGTGTGTAGTATAGTGTGTAGTGTATATATGCCATTTAGCAGACGCTTTTATCCAAAGCGACTTACAGTCATGTGTGCATACATTCTACGTATGGGTGGGGTGGTCCCGGGGATCGAACCCACTACCCTGGCGTTACAAGCGCCATGCTCTACCAACTGAGCTACAGAAGAATAGTATAGTGTGTAGTATAGTGTAGTATAGTGTGTAGTATAGTGTGTAGTATAGTGTGTAGTATAGTGTGTAGTATAGTGTGTAGTATAGTGTAGTGTGTAGTATAGTGTAGTGTGTAGTGTGTAGTGTAGTGTATAGTGTGTAGTATAGTGTGTAGTGTATATATGCCATTTAGCAGACGCTTTTATCCAAAGCGACTTACAGTCATGTGTGCATACATTCTACGTATGGGTGGGGTGGTCCCGGGGATCGAACCCACTACCCTGGCGTTACAAGCGCCATGCTCTACCAACTGAGCTACAGAAGGATAGTGTATAGTGTAGTGTATAGTATAGTGTGTAATGTAGTGTAGTGTGTAGTTTAGTCTGTGTGTACCTGGGTACAGTCCTTGTCCTTCTGTTTAAGCAGCACTTCAGTTCTGTCTCTCTAGTGTAGTGTGTAGTATAGTGTGTAGTGTATAGTATAGTGTGTAGTATAGTGTGTAGTATAGTGTATAGTGTATAGTATAGTATAGTGTGTAGTGTATAGTGTAGTGTATAGTATAGTGTATAGTGTAGTGTGTAGTATAGTGTGTAGTATAGTGTGTAGTATAGTATAGTGTGTAGTGTAGTGTATAGTAATGTAGTGTGTAGTATAGTGTAGTGTGTAGTATAGTGTGTAATGTAGGGTGGTATGTAGTATAGTGTATAGTATAGTGTGTAGTATAGTGTGTAGTGTATAGTGTGTAGTATAGTGTGTAGTATAGTGTGTAGTGTATAGTATAGTATAGTATAGTGTGTAGTATAGTGTATAGTGTAGTATAGTGTGTAGTATAGTGTGTAGTATAATGTGTAGTATAGTGTAGTGTGTAGTATAGTGTGTAGTATAGTATAGTGTAGTGTATAGTGTAGTGTGTAATGTAGTGTAGTGTGTAGTATAGTGTAGTGTGTAGTATAGTGTATAGTGTAGTGTATAGTATAGTGTGTAATGTAGTGTAGTGTGTAGTTTAGTCTGTGTGTACCTGGGTACAGTCCTTGTCCTTCTGTTTAAGCAGCACTTCAGTTCTGTCTCTCTAGTGTAGTGTGTAATGTAGTGTAGTGTATAGTATAGTGTGTAGTGTATAGTGTAGTGTATAGTGTGTAGTGTAGTGTGTAGTATAGTGTAGTCTGTATGTACCTGGGTACAGTCCTTGTCCTTCTGTTTAAGCAGCACTTCAGTTCTGTCTCTCTAGTGTAGTGTAGTATAGTATAGTGTGTAGTGCAGTATAGTGTGTAATGTAGTGTAGTGTGTAGTATAGTGTATAGTATAGTATAGTGTGTAGTGTAGTATAGTGTGTAGTGTAGTGTGTAGTATAGTGTATAGTATAGTATAGTATAGTCTGTATGTACCTGGGTACAGTCCTTGTCCTTCTGTTTAAGCAGCACTTCAGTTCTGTCTCTCTAGTGTAGTGTAGTATAGTATAGTGTGTAGTGTATAGTGTAGTGTGTATTATAGTGTGTAATGTAGTGTAGTGTGTAGTATAGTGTGTAGTGTAGTGTATAGTATAGTGTGTAGTGTGTAGTGTATAGTGTGTAGTGTAGTGTATAGTGTATAGTGTAGTGTGTAGTATAGTGTATACTGTAGTGTGTAGTATAGTATAGTGTGTAGTGTAGTGTATAGTATAGTGTATAGTGTATAGTATAGTATAGTGTGTAGTGTGTGTGTAGTGTAGTGTATAGTGTGTAATGTAGTGTAGTGTGTAGTGTAGTGTATAGTATAGTATAGTGTGTGTATAGTGTAGTATAGTGTATAGTGTAGTGTGTAGTATAGTATAGTGTGTAATGTAGTGTATAGTGTGTAGTGTATAGTGTAGTATAGTGTATAGTATAGTATAGTGTGTCGTGTATAGTATAGTGTATAGTATAGTGTATAGTATAGTGTGTAGTGTATAGTATAGTGTATAGTATAGTGTGTAATGTAGTGTAGTGTGTTGTATAGTGTAGTGTGTAGTGTATAGTATAGTGTATAGTGTATAGTGTATAGTATAGTGTGTAGTGTATAGTATAGTATAGTATGTAATGTAGTGTAGTGTATAGTATAGTGTAGTGTATAGTATAGTGTAGTGTGTAGTATAGTGTGTAATGTAGTGTACTATAGTGTAGTGTATAGTATAGTATAGTGTAGTCTGTATGTACCTGGGTACAGTCCTTGTCCTTCTGTTTAAGCAGCACTTCAGTTCTGTCTCTCTAGTGTAGTGTGTAGTGTAGTATAGTGTATAGTGTATAGTGTGTAGTGTAGTATAGTGTGTAATGTAGTGTAGTGTGTAGTATAGTATAGTGTGTATAGTGTAGTGTGTAGTATAGTGTGTAATGTAGGGTAGTGTAGTGTGTAGTATAGTGTGTAATGTAGCGTAGTGTGTAGTATAGTATAGTGTGTAATGTAGTGTAGTGTGTAGTATAGTATAGTGTGTAGTGTATAGTGCAGTGTGTAGTATAGTATAGTGTGTATAGTGTAGTGTGTAGTATAGTGTGTAATGTAGGGTAGTGTAGTGTGTAGTATAGTGTGTAATGTAGTGTAGTGTGTAGTGTGTAGTATAGTATAGTGTGTAATGTAGTGTAGTGTGTAGTATAGTATAGTGTATAGTATAGTGTGTAATGTAGTGTAGTGTGTAGTATAGTGTAGTGTGTAGTGTATAGTGTAGTGTATAGTGTAGTGTATAGTATAGTGTGTAGTGTAGTGTGTATGTACCTGGGTACAGTCCTTGTCTTTCTGTTTAAGCAGCACTTCAGTTCTGTCTCTCTAGTGTAGTGTGTAGTGTAGTATAGTGTATAGTGTATAGTGTATAGTGTGTAGTGTAGTATAGTGTGTAATGTAGTGTAGTGTGTAGTATAGTATAGTGTGTAATGTAGTGTAGTGTGTAGTATAGTATAGTGTATAGTGTAGTGTATAGTATAGTGTGTAATGTAGTGTAGTGTAGTGTGTAGTATAGTGTGTAATGTAGTGTAGTGTGTAGTGTGTAGTATAGTATAGTGTGTATAGTGTAGTGTGTAGTATAGTGTGTAATGTAGGGTAGTGTAGTGTGTAGTATAGTGTGTAATGTAGTGTGTAGTATAGTATAGTGTGTAATGTAGTGTAGTGTGTAGTATAGTATAGTGTGTAGTGTATAGTGTAGTGTGTAGTATAGTATAGTGTGTATAGTGTAGTGTGTAGTATAGTGTGTAATGTAGGGTAGTGTAGTGTGTAGTATAGTGTGTAATGTAGTGTGTAGTGTGTAGTATAGTATAGTGTGTAATGTAGTGTAGTGTGTAGTATAGTATAGTGTGTAATGTAGTGTAGTGTGTAGTATAGTATAGTGTATAGTGTAGTGTATAGTATAGTGTGTAATGTAGTGTAGTGTGTAGTATAGTGTAGTGTGTAGTGTATAGTGTAGTGTATAGTGTAGTGTATAGTATAGTGTGTAGTGTAGTCTGTATGTACCTGGGTACAGTCCTTGTCCTTCTGTTTAAGCAGCACTTCAGTTCTGTCTCTCTAGTGTAGTGTGTAGTGTGTAGTATAGTGTGTAGTGTATAGTATAGTATAGTGTAGTGTATAGTATAGTGTGTAGTAAAGTATAGTGTATAGTGTAGTGTGTAGTATAGTATAGTGTGTAATGTAGTGTAGTGTATGGTGTAGTATAGTGTAGTGTGTAGTATAGTGTAGTGTGTAGTATAGTATAGTGTGTAATGTAGTGTAGTGTGTAGTATAGTGTATAGTGTAGTCTGTATGTACCTGGGTACAGTCCTTGTCCTTCTGTTTAAGCAGCACTTCGGTTCTGTCTCTCTAGTGTAGTGTAGTATAGTATAGTGTGTAGTGTAGTATAGTGTGTAATGTAGTGTAGTGTGTAGTATAGTATAGTGTGTAATGTAGTGTAGTGTGTAGTATAGTGTATAGTGTAGTGTATAGTATAGTGTGTAATGTAGTGTAGTGTGTAGTATAGTGTGTAATGTAGTGTAGTGTGTAGTATAGTATAGTGTGTATAGTGTAGTGTGTAGTATAGTGTGTAATGTAGGGTAGTGTAGTGTGTAGTATAGTGTGTAATGTAGTGTAGTGTGTAGTATAGTATAGTGTGTAATGTAGTGTAGTGTGTAGTATAGTATAGTGTGTAGTGTATAGTGTAGTGTGTAGTATAGTATAGTGTGTATAGTGTAGTGTGTAGTATAGTGTGTAATGTAGGGTAGTGTAGTGTGTAGTATAGTGTAATGTAGTGTAGTGTGTAGTATGTATAGTGTGTAATGTAGTGTAGTGTAGTATAGATAGGTATAGTGTAGTGTATAGTATAGTGTGTAATGTAGTGTAGTGTAT
>NW_025759131.1:0-4706 GCF_021184085.1 Oncorhynchus gorbuscha | reverse complement strand
ACTATAGCTTTTACATTTACATTTACATTACATTTAAGTCATTTAGCAGACGCTCTTATCCAGAGCGACTTACAAATTGGTGCATTCACCTTATGACATCCAGTGGAACAGTCACTTTACAATAGTGCATCTAAAACTTAAGGGGGTGAGAGGGATTACTTATCCTATCTTAGGTATTCCTTAAAGAGGTGGGGTTTCAGGTGTCTCCGGAAGGTGGTGATTGACTCCGCTGTCCTGGCGTCGTGAGGAGTTTGTTCCACCATTGGGGGCCAGGGCAGCGAACAGTTTTGACTGGGCTGAGCGGGAGCTGTACTTCCTCAGTGGTAGGGAGGCGAGCAGGCCAGAGGTGGATGAACGCAGTGCCCTTGTTTGGGTGTAGGGCCTGATCAGAGCCTGGAGGTACTGAGGTGCCGTTCCCCTCACAGCTCCGTAGGCAAGCACCATGGTCTTGTAGCGGATGCGAGCTTCAACTGGAAGCCAGTGGAGAGAACGGAGGAGCGGGGTGACGGAGAGAACTTGGGAAGGTTGAACACCAGACGGGCTGCGGCGTTCTGGATGAGTTGAAGGGGTTTAATGGCACAGGCAGGGAGCCCAGCCAACAGCGAGTTGCAGTAATCCAGACGGGAGATGACAAGTGCCTGGATTAGGACCTGCACCGCTTCCTGTGTGAGGCAGGGTCGTACTCTGCGGATGTTGTAGAGCATGAACCTACAGGAACGGGCCACCGCCTTGATGTTGGTTGAGAACGACAGGGTGTTGTCAGGATCACGCCAAGGTTCTTGGCGCTCTGGGGAGGAGGACACAATGGAGTTGTCAACCGTGATGGCAGATCATGGAACGGGCAGTCCTTCCCCGGGAGGAAGAGCAGCTCCGTCTTGCCGAGTTCAGCTTGAGGTGGTGATCCGTCATCCACACTGATATGTCTGCCAGACATGCAGAGATGCGATTCGCCACCTGGTCATCAGAAGGGGAAAGGAGAAGATTAATTGTGTGTCGTCTGCATAGCAATGATAAGAGAGACCATGTGAGGTTATGACAGAGCCAAGTGACTTGGTGTATAGCGAGAATAGGAGAGGGCCAAGAACAGAGCCCTGGGGGACACCAGTGGTGAGAGCGCGTGGTGAGGAGACAGATTCTCGCCACGCCACCTGGTAGGAGCGACCTGTCAGGTAGGACGCAATCCAAGCGTGGGCCGCGCCGGAGATGCCCAACTCAGAGAGGGTGGAGAGGAGGATCTGATGGTTCACAGTATCGAAGGCAGCCGATAGATCTAGAAGGATGAGAGCAGAGGAGAGAGAGTTAGCTTTAGCAGTGCGGAGCGCCTCCGTGATACAGACGAGAGCAGTCTCAGTTGAATGACTAGTCTTGAAACCTGACTGATTTGGATCAAGAAGGTCATTCAGAGAGAGATAGCAGGAGAGCTGGCCAAGGACGGCACGTTCAAGAGTTTTGGAGAGAAAAGAAAGAAGGGATACTGGTCTGTAATTGTTGACATCGGAGGGATCGAGTGTAGGTTTTTTCAGAAGGGTGCAACTCGCTCTCTTGAAGACGGAAGGGACGTAGCCAGCGGTCAGGGATGAGTTGATGAGCGAGGTGAGGTAAGGGAGAAGGTCTCCGGAAATGGTCTGGAGAAGAGAGGAGGGATAGGGTCAAGCGGGCAGGTTGTTGGGCGGCCGGCCGTCACAAGACGCGAGATTTCATCTGGAGAGAGAGGGGAGAAAGAGGTCAGAGCACAGGGTAGGGCAGTGTGAGCAGAACCAGCGGTGTCGTTTGACTTAGCAAACGAGGATCGGATGTCGTCGACCTTCTTTTCAAAATGGTTGTGAAGTCATCTGCAGAGAGGGATGAGGGGGGAGGAGGATTCAGGAGGGAGGAGAAGGTGGCAAAGAGCTTCCTAGGGTTAGAGGCAGATGCTTGGAATTTAGCGTGGTAGAAAGTGGCTTTAGCAGCAGAGACAGAGGAGGAAAATGTAGAGAGGAGGGAGTGAAAGGATGCCAGGTCCGCAGGGAGGAAGAGTTTTCCTCCATTTCCGCTCGGCTGCCCGGAGCCCTGTTCTGTGAGCTCGCAATGAGTCATCGAGCCACGGAGCGGGAGGGGAGGACCGAGCCGGCCTGGAGGATAGGGGACATAGAGAGTCAAGGGATGCAGAGAGGGAGGAGAGGAGGGTTGAGGAGGCAGAATCAGGAGATAGGTGGGAGAAGGTTTGAGCGGAGGGAAGAGATGATAGGATGGAAGAGGAGAGAGAGTAGCGGGGGAGAGAGAGCGAAGGTTGGGACGGTGCGATACCATCCGAGTAGGGCAGTGTGGGGAGGTGTTGGATGAGAGCGAGAGGGAAAAAGGATACAAGGCAGTGGTCGGAGACTTGGAGGGGAGTTGCAATGAGGTTAGTGGAAGAACAGCATCTAGTAAAGATGAGGTCGAGCGTATTGCCTGCCTTGTGAGTAGGGGGAAGGTGAGAGGGTGAGGTCAAAAGAGGAGAGGAGTGGAAAGAAGGAGGCAGAGAGGAAAGAGTCAAAGGTAGACGGGGAGTTAAAGTCGCCCAGAACTGTGAGAGGTGAGCCGTCCTCAGGAAAGGAGCTTATCAAGGCATCAAGCTCATTGATGAACTCTCCGAGGGAACCTGGAGGGCGATAAATGATAAGGATGTTAAGCTTGAAAGGGCTAGTAACTGTGACAGCATGGAATTCAAAGGAGGCGATAGACAGATGGGTAAGGGGAGAAAGAGAGAATGACCACTTGGGAGAGATGAGGATCCCGGTGCCACCACCCCGCTGACCAGACGCTCTCGGGGTGTGCGGAACACGTGGGTGGACGAAGAGAGCAGTAGGAGTAGCAGTGTTGTCTGTGGTGATCCATGTTTCCGTCAGTGCCAAGAAGTCGAGGGACTGGAGGGAGGCATAGGCTGAGATGAACTCTGCCTTGTTGACCGCAGATTGGCAGTTCCAGAGGCTACCGGAGACCTGGAACTCCACGTGGTCAGGCGCGCTGGGACCACCAGAGTAGGGTGGCCGACCCACGTGGTGTGGAGCGTTTGTATGGTCTGTGCAGAGAGGAGAGAACAGGGATAAACAGACACATAGTTGACAGGCTACAGAAGAGGCTACACTAATGCAAAGGAGATTGGAATGACAAGTGGACTACACGGCTCGAATGTTCAGAAAGTTAAGCTTACGTCGCAAGAATCTTATTGACTAAAATGATTAAAATGATACAGTACTGCTGAAGTAGGCTAGCTGGGTGTGGGTGCGTTGTTGACACTACACTAATCAAGTCGTTCCGTTGAGTGTAATAGTTTCTGCAGTGTTGCTATTCGGGGGCTAGCTGGCTAGCTAGCAGTGTTGTTTACGTTACGTTGCGTTAAAAGAACGACAATAGCTGGCTAGCGAACCTAGAAAATCGCTCTAGACTACACAATTATCTTTGATACAAAGACGGCTATGTAGCTAGCTATGTAGCTAGCTACGATCAAACAAATCAAACCGTTGTACTGTAATGAAATGAAGTGAAAATGTGATACTACCTGTGAATGCCACCGGGTTGTGAGTCTATTCGGTAGACGTTGGCTAGCGTTGGCTAGCTAGCAGAGTCACCTACGTTAAGGACGACAAATAGCTGGCTAGCTAACCTCGGTAAATTAAGATAATCACTCTAAGACTACACACTCTAAACCTAAACAACACAATTATCTTGGATACGATGATACGAAGACAGCAAAGACAGCTATGTAGCAAGCTAACACTACACTAATCAAGTCGTTCAGTTGAGTGTAATAGTTTCTCCAGTGCAGCTAATCAGTGGACGTTAGCTAGCTGGCTAGTGAAGACTACGTTAGGACGGCGAAATACGATAATTACGCAATTATCTTTGATACAAAGACGGCTATGTAGCTAGCTGAGAAGAAATTGCTAAGATTAGACAAATCAAACCGTTGTGCTATAATGAAATATAATGAAAAAGTTATACTACCCGCGGGAGCGAAGTGCAGATGCGACCACTCGCTCCAACCGGGAACCGGTTCATTGAGTGAATTAATGTTCTGCTTGATCATGATTTTTATACATGTTTTATTAAATGTGTGATATTCTCATATTTTCAAATTCTCTGTGTAGAAGTGGCACTGACTTACAAATGTAAGTATTATTAATGTTACATTTTAGAATAATGATGCTAAGTTCCTCTGCACATAAACGAAGTTCACTCCCAGTCTGAACACCTGACATCAGAGTACACAGTCTCCTGTGGTGTCTCTCTTCTTTCTTCCTCTTTTAGTTTTCAATGCAGCATAATTCAACGTAGAAGTTTGTTATTTCCACTTTGAAATTGCAGATTTAATTTGCCCTAACCAAAAAATGTATCAACCCCTACAAAATCGTCTATTAATTATATCCAGAGTTCATGTTGCTGAAGGATTCTTTTCCTGTTTTAGAAAACTGGCTCAAATTAAGATCCTACATCTGTACACTTTAATTCAACTGATTCTACCTGACTCATTGCATTTCGTGTCAGTGGCCATGTCCAATTTTGTTCTATTGCCCAACAGGATCTCACCACATGTGGCCATAGCACAGTAGTAAGTCCCAGCATCAGAAGGGCTGAGGTTGTTTTTAGAGAGGCTGTAGACACAGCTCATTGTAGGAAAGGGAGTCTCAGGGCTCTTCTCACACTCATCACTCCTGTTCCCAGGGGTGTAAATGACTCCTGGATAG
>NW_025759130.1:0-4706 GCF_021184085.1 Oncorhynchus gorbuscha | reverse complement strand
GTGTGTAGAGAACCCCTGGTCTAGTGTGTGTGTGTGTGTAGAGAACCCCTGGTCTAGGTGTGTGTGTGTGTGTAGAGAACCCCTGGTCTAGTGTGTGTGTGTGTGTAGAGACACCCCTGGTCTAGTGTGTGTGTGTGTAGAGAACCCCTGGTCTAGTGTGTGTGTGTGTGTAGAGAACCCCTGGTCTAGTGTGTGTGTGTGTAGAGAACCTAGTGTGTGTGTAGAGAACCCCGGGTCTAGTGTGTGTGTGTGTAGAGAACCTAGTGTGTGTGTGTGTAGAGAACCTAGTGTGTGTGTGTGTAGAGAACCCTAGTGTGTGTGTGTGTGTGTGCAGAGAACCTGAGTGTGTGTGTGTGTGTAGAGAACCTATGTGTGTGTGTGTGTGTGTAGAGAACCTAGTGGTGTGGTGTGTGTGTAGAGAACCCCTGGTCTAGTGTGTGTGTGTGTGTAGAGAACCCCTGGTCTAGTGTGTGTGTGTGTAGAGAACCCCTGGTCTAGTGTGTGTGTGTATGAGGAACCCCTGGTCTAGTGTGTGTGTGTGTAGAGAACCCCTGGTCTAGTGTGTGTGTGTAGAGAACCCCTGGTCTAGTGTGTGTGTGTGTGTAGAGAACCCCTGGTCTAGTGTGTGTGTGTGTGTAGAGAACCCCTGGTCTAGTGTGTGTGTGTGTGGAGAACCCCTGGTCTAGTGTGTGTGTGTGTGTGTAGAGAACCCCTGGTCTAGTGTGTGTGTGTGTGTGTGTAGAGAACCCCTGGTCTAGTGTGTGTGTGTGTGTGTGTAGAGAACCCCTGGTCTAGTGTGTGTGTGTGTGTGTAGAGAACCCCTGGTCTAGTGTGTGTGTGTGTGTGTAGAGAACCCCTGGTCTAGTGTGTGTGTGTGTGTGTAGAGAACCCCTGGTCTAGTGTGTGTGTGTGTGTAGAGAACCCCCGGTCTAGTGTGTGTGTGTGTGTAGAGAACCCCCGGTCTAGTGTGTGTGTGTAGAGAACCCCCGGTCTAGTGTGTGTGTGTGTGTAGAGAACCCCTGGTCTAGTGTGTGTGTAGAGAACCCCTGGTCTAGTGTGTGTGTGTGTGTGTGTGTGTAGAGAACCCCTGGTCTAGTGTGTGTGTAGAGAACCCCTGGTCTAGTGTGTGTGTGTGTGTGTGTGTAGAGAACCCCTGGTCTAGTGTGTGTGTAGAGAACCCCTGGTCTAGTGTGTGTGTGTGTGTGTGTAGAGAACCCCTGGTCTAGTGTGTGTGTGTGTGTGTGTAGAGAACCCCTGGTCTAGTGTGTGTGTGTGTAGAGAACCCCTGGTCTAGTGTGTGTGTGTGTAGAGAACCCCTGGTCTAGTGTGTGTGTGTGTAGAGAACCCCTGGTCTAGTGTGTGTGTGTGTAGAGAACCACTGGTCTAGTGTGTGTGTGTGTAGAGAACCCCTGGTCTAGTGTGTGTGTGTGTAGAGAACCCCTGGTCTAGTGTGTGTGTGTGTAGAGAACCCCTGGTCTAGTGTGTGTGTGTAGAGAACCCCTGGTCTAGTGTGTGTGTGTAGAAAACCCCTGGTCTAGTGTGTGTGTGTAGAGAACCCCCGGTCTAGTGTGTGTGTGTGTGTGTGTGTAGAGAACCCCCGGTCTAGTGTGTGTGTAGAGAACCCCCAGTCTAGTGTGTGTGTGTGTGTGTGTAGAGAACCCCCGGTCTAGTGTGTGTGTGTGTGTAGAGAACCCCCGGTCTAGTGTGTGTGTGTAGAGAACCCCTGGTCTAGTGTGTGTGTGTGTGTGTGTAGAGAACCCCTGGTCTAGTGTGTGTGTGTGTGTGTAGAGAACCCCTGGTCTAGTGTGTGTGTGTGTGTGTGTGTGTAGAGAACCCCTGGTCTAGTGTGTGTGTGTGTAGAGAACCCCTGGTCTAGTGTGTGTGTAGAGAACCCCTGGTCTAGTGTGTGTGTGTAGAGAACCCCTGGTCTAGTGTGTGTGTGTGTGTGTAGAGAACCCCTGGTCTAGTGTGTGTGTGTGTGTGTAGAGAACCCCTGGTCTAGTGTGTGTGTGTGTGTAGAGAACCCTGGTCTAGTGTGTGTGTGTGTGTGTAGAGAACCCCTGGTCTAGTGTGTGTGTGTGTGTGAGAGAACCCCTGGTCTAGTGTGTGTGTGTGTGTAGAGAACCCCTGGTCTAGTGTGTGTGTGTGTGTGTAGAGAACCCCTGGTCTAGTGTGTGTGTGTGTGTAGAGAACCCCTGGTCTAGTGTGTGTGTGTGTGTAGAGAACCCCTGGTCTAGTGTGTGTGTGTGTGTGTGTGTAGAGAACCCCTGGTCTAGTGTGTGTGTGTGTGTGTAGAGAACCCCCGGTCTAGTGTGTGTGTGTGTGTGTAGAGAACCCCCGGTCTAGTGTGTGTGTGTGTGTAGAGAACCCCCGGTCTAGTGTGTGTGTAGAGAACCCCGAGTCTAGTGTGTGTGTGTGTAGAGAACCCCCGGTCTAGTGTGTGTGTGTGTGTAGAGAACCCCCGGTCTAGTGTGTGTGTGTAGAGAACCCCTGGTCTAGTGTGTGTGTGTGTGTAGAGAACCCCTGGTCTAGTGTGTGTGTGTGTGTAGAGAACCCCTGGTCTAGTGTGTGTAGAGAACCCCTGGTCTAGTGTGTGTAGAGAACCCCTGGTCTAGTGTGTGTGTGTGTGTGTGTAGAGAACCCCTGGTCTAGTGTGTGTGTGTGTGTGTGTGTAGAGAACCCCTGGTCTAGTGTGTGTGTGTGTGTGTGTAGAGAACCCCTGGTCTAGTGTGTGTGTGTGTAGAGAACCCCTGGTCTAGTGTGTGTGTGTGTGTGTGTGTAGAGAACCCCTGGTCTAGTGTGTGGGTGTGTGTGTAGAGAACCCCTGGTCTAGTGTGTGGGTGTGTGTGTAGAGAACCCCTGGTCTAGTGTGTGGGTGTGTGTGTAGAGAACCCCTGGTCTAGTGTGTGTGTGTGTAGAGAACCCCTGGTCTAGTGTGTGTGTGTGTGTAGAGAACCCCTGGTCTAGTGTGTGTGTGTGTGTAGAGAACCCCTGGTCTAGTGTGTGTGTGTGTGTGTAGAGAACCCCTGGTCTAGTGTGTGTGTGTGTGTGTAGAGAACCCCTGGTCTAGTGTGTGTGTGTGTGTAGAGAACCCCTGGTCTAGTGTGTGTGTGTGTGTAGAGAACCCCTGGTCTAGTGTGTGTGTGTGTGTGTGAGAGAACCCTGGTCTAGTGTGTGTGTGTGTGTAGAGAACCCCTGGTCTAGGTGTTGTGTGTGTGTAGAGAACCCCTGGTCTATGTGTGTGTGTAGAGAACCCTGGTCTAGTGTGTGTGTGAGAGAACCCCTGGTCTAGTGTGTGTGTGGAGAGAACCCTGGTCTAGTGTGTGTGTAGAGAACCCCTGGTCTAGTGTGTGTGTAGAGAACCCCTGGTCTAGTGTGGTGTGTGTAGAGAACCCCTGGTCTAGTGTGTGTGTGTAGAGAACCCCTGGTCTAGTTGTGTGTGTAGAGAACCCTGGTCTAGTGTGTGTGTAGAGAACCCCTGGTCTAGTGTGTGTGTAGAGAACCCTGGTCTATGTGTGTGTGTAGAGAACCCTGGTCTAGTGTGTGTGTAGAGAACCCCTGGTCTAGTGTGTGTGTGTGTAGAGAACCCCTGGTCTAGTGTGTGTGTGTGTAGAGAACCCTGGTCTAGTGTGTGTGTGTGTGTAGAGAACCCCTGGTCTAGTGTGTGTGTGTGTAGAGAACCCCTGGTCTAGTGTGTGTGTGTGTAGAGAACCCCTGGTCTAGTGTGTGTGTGTGTGTAGAGAACCCCTGGTCTAGTGTGTGTGTGTGTGTAGAGAACCCCTGGTCTAGTGTGTGTGTGTGTGTGTAGAGAACCCCTGGTCTAGTGTGTGTGTGTGTGTGTAGAGAACCCCTGGTCTAGTGTGTGTGTGTGTGAGAGAACCCCTGGTCTAGTGTGTGTGTGTGTAGAGAACCCCTGGTCTAGTGTGTGTGTGTAGAGAACCCCTGGTCTAGTGTGTGTGTGTGTGTAGAGAACCCCTGGTCTAGTGTGTGTGTAGAGAACCCCTGGTCTAGTGTGTGTGTAGAGAACCCCTGGTCTAGTGTGTGTGTAGAGAACCCCTGGTCTAGTGTGTGTGTGAGAGAACCCCTGGTCTAGTGTGTGTGTGTGTGTGTGTAGAGAACCCCTGGTCTAGTGTGTGTGTAGAGAACCCCTGGTCTAGTGTGTGTGTGTGTAGAGAACCCCTGGTCTAGTGTGTGTGTGTGTGTGTAGAGAACCCCTGGTCTAGTGTGTTGTGTGTGTAGAGAACCCCTGGTCTAGTGTGTGTGTGTGTGTAGAGAACCCTGGTCTAGTGTGTGTGTGTGTGTAGAGAACCCCTGGTCTAGTGTGTGTGTGTGTGTAGAGAACCCCTGGTCTAGTGTGTGTGTGTGTGTAGAGAACCCCTGGTCTAGTGTGTGTGTGTGTAGAGAACCCCTGGTCTAGTGTGTGTGTGTGTAGAGAACCCCTGGTCTAGTGTGTGTGTGTGTGAGAGAACCCCTGGTCTAGTGTGTGTGTGTGTGTGTGTAGAGAACCCCTGGTCTAGTGTGTGTGTGTGTGTGTAGAGAACCCCTGGTCTAGTGTGTGTGTGTGTGTGTAGAGAACCCCTGGTCTAGTGTGTGTGTGTGTGTGTAGAGAACCCCTGGTCTAGTGTGTGTGTGTGTGGAGAACCCCTGGTCTAGTGTGTGTGTGTGTGGGGGAAAAGAGAACCCCGGCTCTAGTGTGTGTGTGTGTG
>NW_025759129.1:0-2500 GCF_021184085.1 Oncorhynchus gorbuscha | reverse complement strand
CCTCAATAAGGCCTGTGGTGATGGTGTCCTCATGGCCTGGTGTTGATAGTCCTCAATAAGGCCTGTGGTGTTGATGGTGTCCTCAATAAGGCCTGTGGTGTTGATGGTGTCCTCAATAAGGCCTGTGGTGTTGATGGTGTCCTCAATAAGGCCTGTGGTGTTGATGGTGTCCCCTCAAAAAGGCCTGTGGTGTTGATGGTGTCCTCAATAAGGCCTGTGGTGTTGATGGTGTCCTCAATAAGGCCTGTGGTGTTGATGGTGTCCTCAATAAGGCCTGTGGTGTTGATGGTGTCCTCAATAAGGCCTGTGGTGTTGATGGTGTCCTCAAAAAGGCCTGTGGTGTTGATGGTGTCCTCAATAAGGCCTGTGGTGTTGATGGTGTCCTCAATAAGGCCTGTGGTGTTGATGGTGTCCTCAATGAAATGATCAAATGTAAAGACCACAAATTCCAGGTGGCTATTCTTCTTCTATTCTTAAACATCATAACATAAACTTAGCACTTCCCCAATGTTTGGAACCAAGGACTGCATCACCCCAATCTACAAAAGTTTGACCGCAATAACTACCGTGGGATATGCGTCAACAGCAACCTTGGGAAAATCATCTGCATCATCATTAACAGCAGACTTGGCCATTTCCTCAGTGAAAACAATGTACTGAGTAAATGTCATATTGGCTATTTACCAAATTACCGTACAACAGACCCTGTATTCATCCTGTATTCACCCTGTATTCACCCTGTATTCATCCTGTATTCACCCTGTATTCATCCTGTATTCATCCTGTATTCACCCTGTATTCACCCTGTATTCATCCTGTATTCACCCTGTATTCACCCTGTATTCATCCTGTATTCATCCTGTATTCACCCTGTATTCATCCTGTATTCATCCTGTATTCACCCTCATCCTGTATTCATCCTGTATTCACCCTGTATTCATCCTGTATTCACCCTGTATTCATCCTGTATTCATCCTGTATTCACCCTGTATTCACCCTGTATTCATCCTGTATTCACCCTCATCCTGTATTCACCCTGTATTCATCCTGTATTCATCCTGTATTCATCCTGTATTCATCCTGTATTCATCCTGTATTCATCCTGTATTCATCCTGTATTCACCCTGTATTCATCCTGTATTCATACTGTATTCACCCTGTATTCACCCTGTATTCATCCTGTATTCACCCTCATACTGTATTCACCCTGTATTCACCCTGTATTCACCCTGTATTCATCCTGTATTCACCCTCATACTGTATTCACCCTGTATTCACCCTGTATTCACCCTGTATTCATCCTGTATTCACCCTCCTGTATTCACCCTGTATTCACCCTGTATTCACCCTGTATTCATCCTGTATTCATCCCGTATTCACCCTGTATTCACCCTGTATTCACCCTGTATTCATCCTGTATTCACCCTGTATTCACCCTGTATTCATCCTGTATTCATACTGTATTCACCCTGTATTCACCCTCATCCTGTATTCACCCTGTATTCATACTGTATTCACCCTGTATTCACCCTGTATTCATCCTGTATTCATCCTGTATTCATACTGTATTCACCCTGTATTCACCCTCATCCTGTATTCACCCTGTATTCATCCTGTATTCACCCTGTATTCATCATCTGTATTCACCCTGTATTCATCCTGTATTCACCCTGTATTCACCCTGTATTCATCCTGTATCCCTGTATTCATCCTGTATTCATCCTGTATTCATCCTGTTTCATCCTGTATTCATCCTGTATTTCCTGTATTCACCCTGTATTCATCCTGGGCTCCATCCCTGTATTCATCCTGTATTCACCCTGTATTCATCCTGTATCTCATTCCTGCATTCATCTCTATTCATCCTGTATTCATCCTGTATTCACCCTGTATTCATCCTGTATTCACCCTCATCCTGCATTCATCCTGTATTCACCCTGTATTCACCCTGTATTCATCCTGTATTCACCCTGTATTCCCCTGTATTCATCCTGTATTCATCCCCTGTATTCATCCTGTATCATCATGTATTCTATCCTGTATTCATCCTGTATTCATCCTGTATTCACCCTGTATTCACCCTGTATTCATCCTGTATTCACCCTGTATTCACCCTGTATTCATCCTGTATTCACCCTGTATTCACTCCTGTATTCATCCTGTATTCATCCTGTATTCATCCTGTATTCATCATCCTGTATTCATCCTTATTCACCTGTATCATCCTGTATTCATCCTGTGGTCACCCTGTATTTCATCTCCAGGCTTCCTGTATTCACTTGGCTCACCACCGTATTCACCCTGTATTCACCCTGCATTCTTCCTGTATTCACCCTGTATTCATACTGTATTCACCCTGTATTCATCCTGTATTCATCCTGTATTCACCCTGTATTCACCCTCATCCTGTATTCATCCTGTATTCACCCTGTATTCATCCTGTATTCACCCTGTATTCATCCTGTATTCATCCTGTATTCACCCTGTATTCACCCCTCAT
>NW_025759128.1:0-4708 GCF_021184085.1 Oncorhynchus gorbuscha | reverse complement strand
ATCGCTCCGTTATTGCCGGAGGGCTATCGCTCCGTTATTGCCGGAGGGCTATCGCTCTGTTATTGCCGGGGGCTATCGCTCCGCTGTTGCCGGAGGGCTATCGCTCCGTTATTGCCGGGGGGCTATCGCTCCGTTATTGCCGGGGGCTATCGCTCCGTTATTGCCGGGGGCTATCGCTCCGTTATTGCCGGAGGCTATCGCTCCGTTATTGCCGAGGGCTATCGCTCTGTTATTACCGGGGGCTATCGCTCCGATGTTATTGCCGGTGGGCTATCGCTCCGTTATTGCCGGGGGAGCTATCGCCCGTTATTGCCGGGGGCTATCGCTCTCGTTATTACCGGAGGGCTATCGCTCGTTATTGCCGGGGGCTATCGCTCTGTTATTGCCGGGAGGCCTATCGCTCCGTTATTGCCGGAGGGCTATCGCTCCGTTATTGCCGGGGGAGCTATCGCTCCGTTATTGCCGGGGGCTATCGCTCTGTTATTGCGGGGGGCTATCGCTCTGTTATTACCGGGGGCTATCGCTCTGTTATTGCCGGAGGGGCTATCGCTCTGTTATTGCCGGAGGGCTATCGCTCCGTTATTGCCGGGGGCTATCGCTCCGTTATTGCCGGGGGCTATCGCTCCGTTATTGCCGGAGGCCTATCGCTCCGTTATTGCCGGGGGCTATCGCTCCGTTATTGCCGGGGGCTATCGCTCCGTTATTGCCGGGGGCTATCGCTCCGTTATTGCCGGGAGGCTATCGCTCCGTTATTGCCGGGGGCTATCGCTCCGTTATTGCCGGGGGGCTATCGCTCCGTTATTGCCGGGGAGGCTATCGCTCCGTTATTGCCGGGGGCTATCGCTCCGTTATTGCCGAGGGGGCTATCGCCCGTTATTGCCGGGGCTATCGCTCCGTTATTGCCGGGGGCTATCGCTCCGTTATTGCCGGGGGCTATCGCTCCGTTATTGCCGGGGGCTATCGCTCCGTTATTGCCGGGGGCTATCGCTCCGTTATTGCCGGAGGCTATCGCTCCGTTATTGCCGGGAGGCTATCGCTCCGTTATTGCCGGGGGCTATCGCTCCGTTATTGCCGGGGGGCTATCGCTCTGTTATTGCCGGAGGGGCTATCGCTCCGTTATTGCCGGGGGGCTATCGCTCTGTTATTGCCGGGGGCTATCGCTCCGTTATTGCCGGGGGCTATCGCTCCGTTATTGCCGGGGGCTATCGCTCCGTTATTGCCGGGGGGCTATCGCTCCGTTATTGCCGGGGGCTATCGCTCCGTTATTGCCGGAGGCTATCGCTCCGTTATTGCCGGGAGGCTATCGCTCCGTTATTGCCGGAGGGCTATCGCTCTGTTATTGCCGGAGGGGCTATCGCTCCGTTATTGCCGGGGAGGCTATCGCTCTGTTATTGCCGGGGGGCTATCGCTCCGTTATTGCCGGGGGCTATCGCTCCGTTATTGCCGAGGGGCTATCGCTCTGTTATTGCCGGGGGGCTATCGCTCCGTTATTGCCGGGGCTATCGCTCCGTTATTGCCGGGGGCTATCGCTCCGTTATTGCCGGGGGCTATCGCTCCGTTATTGCCGGGGGCTATCGCTCCGTTATTGCCGGGGGGCTATCGCTCCGTTATTGCCGGGGGGCTATCGCTCCGTTATTGCCGGGGGCTATCGCTCCGTTATTGCCGGGGGGCTATCGCCCTGTTATTGCCGGGGGGCTATCGCTCCGTTATTGCCGGGGGGCTATCGCTCCGTTATTACCGGGGCTATCGCTCCGTTATTGCCGGGGAGCTATCGCTCCGTTATTGCCGGGGGGCTATCGCTCCGTTATTGCTGGGGGCTATCGCTCCGTTATTGCCGAGGGGCTATCGCTCCGTTATTGCCGGGGGGCTATCGCTCCGTTATTGCCGGGGGCTATCGCTCCGTTATTGCCGGGGGCTATCGCTCCGTTATTGCCGGGGGGCTATCGCTCCGTTATTGCCGGGGGCCTATCGCTCCGTTATTGCCGGGGGCTATCGCTCCGTTATTGCCGGGGGCTATCGCTCTGTTATTACCGGGGGCTATCGCTCTGTTATTGCCAGGGGGCTATCGCTCTGTTATTGCCGGGGCTATCGCTCCGTTATTGCCGGGGGGCTATCGCTCCGTTATTGCCGGGGGGCTATCGCTCCGTTATTGCCGGGGCTATCGCCTGGGTTATTGCTGGGGGGGCTATCGCCCGCTATTGCTGGGGGGGCTATCGCCCGCTGCTGTCGGGGGCTATCGCTCCCGCTATTGCCGGGGGGCTATCGCTCTGCTATTGCCGGGGGCTATCGCTCCCGTTATTGCCGGGGCCACGCTTCGTTATTACCGGGGGCTATCGCTCCTCGTTATTGCTGGGGGCTATTTTCCGTTATTGCCGAAGGCTATCGCCCGCATTGCCGGGGCTATCGCCTCCTATTGCCGGGGGCTATCGTCCGTTATTGCCGGGGGGGCTATTCAAGCCCGCATTGTCGGGGGCTATATCGCCTGCTATTGCCGGGGGCTATATCGGGCCCGTTATTGCCGGGGGTTATCGCCCTGCATACTGGGGGGCTATCGCCTGTTATTACCGGGGGCTATCGCCCTGTTATTACCGGGGGCTATCGCCTTGTTATTGCCGGGGGGGCTATCGCTTTATTGCCGGGGGGGCTATCGCTGTTATTAAGCCAGCTATCGCTCCGTTATTACCGGGGCTATCGCCCGTTATTGCCGGGGGGCTATCGGCCCCGTTATTGCTGGGGGCTAGCCCAAGTGCTAGGGCTATCGCCCGCTATTGCCGGGGGGGCTTATCCCCGCTATTGCCGGGGCCTATCGCCTCCGTTATTGCCGGGGGCCGATCACCCGTTATTACCGGGGCCGATTACCCGCGATTACCGGGGCGCTACGCCCGCTTATTGCCGGGGGCTATCGCCTCCAAGTATTGCCGGGCTATCGCCCGTTATTGCCGGGGCGACGCCCGCATTACTGGGGCTATCGCCCGCGGCCGGGGGCTATCGCTCCCAGTATTGCCGGGGGCTATCGCCCGCTATTGCCGGGGCTACGCCTGTTATTTTCACCGGGGGCTATCGCTCTGTTATTGCCGGGGGCTATCGCCACGCTTCCGGGGCATACTCCATAGCCGGGGGGCTATCGCCTGTTGGATTGCCGGGGGCTATCGCTCTGTTATTGCCGGGGCTATCGACCGTTATTGCCGGGGCTATCGCTTGTTATTGCCGGGGGGCTATCGCCCGCATTACCGGGGCGCATCGCTCCGTTATTACCGGGGGCTTATCGTCGCGTTGATGCCGGGGGCTATCGCCTCCGTTTATTGGGGGCTATCGCCTGGTTATCGCCTCCCCCGCGTTGCTTGCTGGGGGGCCATCGCCTATTGCCGGGGCTATCGCCCGTTATTGCCGGGGGGCTATCGCCTGTTATTACCGGGGGCTATCGCCCGTTATTGCCGGGGGGCTATCGCCCGTTATTGCTGGGGGCTATCGCCCGTATTGCTGGGGGCTATCGCCTGCTATTGCCGGGGGGCTACTACTCATATTGCCGGGGGGCTATCGCCCGCTTTATTGCCGGGGTGGGGGCTGGCCGCCCGTTATTGCCGGGGCTATCGCCTGTATTGTCGGGGTTTATCGCCCGCATGCTCGGGGCGGCTATCGCCCGCTATTGCCGGGGCTATCGCTTCGTTATTACCGGGGCTATCGCTCTGTTATTACCGGGGGGGCTATCGCTCCGTTATTGCTGGGGCTATCGCTCCGTTATTGCCGGGGGCTATCGCTCCGTTATTGCCGGGGGCTATCGCCCGTTATTGCCGGGGGCTATCGCTCCCGTTATTGCCGGGGGGCTATCGCTCCGTTATTGCCGGGAGGCTATCGCTCCCGTTATTGCCGGGGAGCTATCGCTCCGTTATTGCCATCGTCGTGGGGAGCTATCGCTCCGTTATGTGCCGGGAGGGCTATCGCTCCGTTATTGCCGGGGGCTATCGCTCCGTTATTGCCGGGGGGCTATCGCTCTGTTATTGCCGGGGGCTATCGCTCTGTTATTGCCGGGGGGCTATCGCTCTGTTATTGCCGGGGCTATCGCTCTGTTATTACCGGGGGCTATCGCTCCGTTATTGCCGGGGGCTATCGCTCCGTTATTGCCGGGGGCTATCGCTCCGTTATTGCCGGGGGGCTATCGCTCCGTTATTGCCGGGGGGCTATCGCTCCGTTATTGCCGGGGGGCTATCGCTCCGTTATTGCCGGGGCTATCGCCTGTTATTACCGGGGCTATCGCCCGCTATTGCCGGGGGCTATCGCCTGCTATTGCTGGGGGCTATCGCTCCGTTATTGCTGGGGGGCTATCGCCCGTTATTGCCGGGGGGCTATCGCCCGTATTGCCGGGGGGCTATCGCTCCGTTATTGCCGGGGGCTATCGCTCCGTTATTGCCGGGGCTATCGCTCCGTTATTGCCGGGGGCTATCGCCTCGTTATTGCCGGGGGGCTATCGCTCCGTTATTGCCGGGGGCTATCGCTCCGTTATTGCCGGGGGCTATCGCTCTGTTATTACCGGGGGCTATCGCCCTGCTATTACCGGGGGCTATCGCTCCGTTATTGCCGGGGGGCTATCGCTCCGTATTGCCGGGGCTATCGCCTCGTTATTGCCGGGGCTGTCGCTCCGTTATTGCCGGGGCTATCGCTCCGTTATTGCCGGGGCTATCGCCCGTTATTGCCGGGAGGCTATCGCCCG
>NW_025759127.1:0-4708 GCF_021184085.1 Oncorhynchus gorbuscha | reverse complement strand
CACATTAATGGAATATGCATGTCACACATTAATGGAATGAATGCATCTGTCACACATTAATGGAATGAATGCATCTGTCACACATTAATGGAATGAATGCATCTGTCACACATTAATGGAATGAATGCATCTGTCACACATTAATGGAATGAATGCATCTGTCACACATTAATGGAATGAATGCATCTGTCACACATTAATGGAATGAATGCATCTGTCACGGTGTTCTTCTGTTGAAGGAGAGGCGGACCAAAATGCAGCGTGGTTATTTAGATACATCTTTAATGATGATGATAAATGAACACTATACAAAAACAAGAACTGTGAAAAAACGAAAACAGCCCTGTCTGGTGTAACAAACACAAAGACAGGAACAATCACCCACCACATAACACTCAAAGAAAATATGGCTGCCTAAATATGGTTCCCAATCAGAGACAACGATAAACACCTGCCTCTGATTGAGAGCCACTCCAGGCAACCATAGACTTTTCTAGACAACCTCACTAACCACAATCCCATGCCTACAAAAAAAAACTAGACAAAACACACCACATAAATAACCCATGTCACACCCTGGCCTGACCAAAATAATAAAGAAAACACTAAATACTTTGACCAGGGCGTGACAGCATCAATCTAGTTGAAATCGGTAAGGTTCTCATCTCATCTTCTTTCACAGAGGAAAGAGTTTAGGGACTAGGGAGAAAATGCAAAATAATTGGAAAGATTTTCTGTAAAAAATGTCCAAGTTTGACTGGTTGTAAGGAAATAGATAGCTGTGAAAATGAACCAACATTTTTCTGATAAGATTTCAGTTTGGCTTGGATGAATGTTGTATGTGGTTGAAATACTATGAAACGAAATCACATTTTATTAAGCCATACACATATTTAGCAGATGTTATTGCGGGTGTAGCAAAATGCTTGTGTTCCTAGCTCCCGTGCAGTAGTATCTCACAATTCAATACACACAAATCTAAAAGTAAAAGAATGGAATTAAGTTGCATTGACTAAAATACAGTAGAATACAGTATATACATATGACATGAATAAAGCACTATGTAAACATTATTAAAGTGACTAGTGTTCCATTGTTAAAGTGGCCAGTGATTCCATGTCTATGTATATAAGGCAGCAGCCTCAAAGGTGCAGGGATGAGTAACCGGGTGGTACCCGGCTGGTGGCTTTGAGATAGAAGCTGTTTTTCAGTCTCTCGGTCCCAGCTTTGATGCACCTGTACTGACCTCGCCTTCTGGATGATAATGAGGTGAACAGGTTGTGGCTCGGGTGATTGATGTCCTTGATGATCTTTTTGGCCTTCCTGTGACATTGGGTGCTGTAGGTGACCTGGAGGGCAGGCAGTGTGTCCCCGGTGATGCATTGGGCTGACTGCACCACTCTCTGGAGCAAGAAATAAATAAATAATAAATAAAAAAAGTTATAGAAAAATAACAAATAATTAAGGAACATCAATAAAATAACAGTAGCGAGACTACATACAGGGGGTACTGATACAGAGTCAATGTGGAGACTACATACAGGGGGTACTGATACAGAGTCAATGTGGAGACTACATACAGGGGGTACTGATACAGAGTCAATGTGGAGACTACATACAGGGGGTACTGATACAGAGTCAATGTGGAGACTACATACAGGGGTACTGATACAGAGTCAATGTGGAGACTACATACAGGGGGTACTGATACAGAGTCAATGTGGAGACTACATACAGGGGGTACTGATACAGAGTCAATGTGGAGACTACATACAGGGGGTACTGATACAGAGTCAATGTGGAGACTACATACAGGGGGTACTGATACAGAGTCAATGTGGAGACTACATACCGGGGGTACTGATACAGAGTCAATGTGGAGACTACATACAGGGGTACTGATACAGAGTCAATGTGGAGACTACATACAGGGGTACTGATACAGAGTCAATGTGTGGGGGCACAGGTTATGTGTTTTACTATTCTATTATTTCTCTATTTTCTTCTACTCTGCATTGTTGGGAAGGGCCCATAAGTTAGCGTTTCACTGTTAGTCCATACCTGTTGTTTATGAAGCAGGTGACGAATAAAATATGATTTGAAATTGAAACTACCATCACCTTTATTGTAATTGGACTGTTGTAGGCCTACTTGTGGAGAAAGTTTTCAAAGTTTTCCTAATCTCATTTCCATTTTGTATATAGAACGAATATTTAAACAGTAAACATTTTCATTATTTTGAATTGACTCTCTCAGCTTCTGCTTGGTTGAATAGGAACAAAGCAATATTGTTGCTGCATTGTGAAACTAACATAGGGGTATTTTCTCAAATTGATTTTGTGATTGTCTCTCAGGATGAAATGTGGTGCCATACTTTGTAGGTGTCAGTTGCCACTCCACAATCTGACAGCAGCGCTCCCTCTAGCCACTCATGGAGTGGCTTAGTTAGGTCGACAAAGGGCTTTGATCACCCAACAACAGGCTTATAAGAACAAGACACTCCACTTCCCAACAGCTAATTAACTAGAGTGTCCTAGCAGGACCATGACAGAACCGGTGCCAAAGCAGTCAGCTGCCATGCTATCACTTGGCGTCACAGATAACATACCTTTACTGAGCCATATCATTGTAGCTCAGGATGGTTCTTAATACATTTTCCGTTTACTTATAAAATGTGTTGTTTTTGCCTCAAGAATGGATCATTTCTTCATTCATCATAGTTTCTTCCTTGAGCCATGAACAAATTATTTTAAAATACATCCTCCTGGGGTAGAAGTGCCGTTAAACCTATTAAAGGTTTGATCAGATCAGTGTTCGGTCATTATTACTTGCTGAGAGGCGACACAGATGAGAGTCACCACACAGCCCCAAACCCCAAGGCTCCAATTACACTACTGCAAGAGGTGCTGACAGAACCGGGTGAAAAAAGAGACGTGTCCAGACTAGTTCTAATGGGATTACACTTTACTATAGTATTTACTGTAGTTCTGCGGACATATTGTAGTATTAGTATAAATACTGCAGTAAGAAAACATTTGTATTCTATACTATAGTAATTACTGTGGGGGTTTTGCAGATTGTAGTATATTGTAGTGATTTTACAGACATTATTGTAGTATTTACTGTAGTTCTGCGGACATATTGTAGTATTAGTATAAATACTGCAGTAAGAAAACATTTGTATTCTATACTATAGTAATTACTGTGGGGGTTTTGCAGATTGTAGTATACTGTAGTGATTTTACAGACATTATTGTAGTATTTACTATAGTGTTTTTGTTGTATTATCTTTGACGTAGCAGTGGGGCTTTTTCCTTGAGGAAACCTCCCGGACAAAATACTCACAACAAATATTCCATAACCTGAGGTCTGAAAACACCATTAAAAGAGTCAGTTGTACAACTGAATGATTTCAACTGAAATGTGTCTCATGCATTTAACCCAACCCTTCTGAATCAGAGAGGTTTAATGGGGCTGCCTTAATCGACATCCACTTATTCGGGCGCCTGGGGAACAGTGGGTTAACTGCCTTGCTCAGGGGCAGAATGACAGATTTTTACCATGTCAGCTTGGGGATTCAAACCAGCAACCTTTTGGTTATTGGGCCATTCCAGTATAGCCGAAGTCAGAGTTGGTATGGTTTCACCACAGATATAGAACTGATACATTGTCTATGGGTATTATGGCCACAGATCAATCTGTTTTCAGCAGTTGTTTTTTAAGTTGAGGAGGCCTCATTGAATGACTGGCTATTCTTGGCTATCTGTGTCATGCAGGGTGGACCATAAACATAATATACAGCTCTCTCTTGAGGCCTATGCAGAGTAAGATGAAGGACCTGACCTTCAACTGTCCATTAGTGTATGTGACATCACCAGTGTGGACAGGAGGGAGCCTTGCCTGTGGCCATTTCCCTGTGTGTGGAGCACACAGCCTCATCTCCCTCATCTCTCAATGTCAAAGGAGACCATCACTCAATCACTTCAGGCTTGACAACAATGTGTTGTTTTTACCAGCCTATGCTGTTTTAGCTGTTGTTCATTATGTGTTGTTTTTACCAGCCTATGCTGTTTTAGCTGTTGTTCATTATGTGTTGTTTTTACCAGCCTATGCTGTTTTAGCTGTTGTTCATTATGTGTTGTTTTTACCAGCCTATGCTGTTTTAGCTGTTGTTCATTAGTGTGTTGTTTTTACCAGCCTATGCTGTTTTAGCTGTTGTTCATTATGTGTTGTTTTTACCAGCCTATGCTGTTTTAGCTGTTGTTCATTATGTGTTGTTTTTACCAGCCTATGCTGTTTTAGCTGTTGTTCATTATGTGTTGTTTTTACCAGCCTATGCTGTTTTAGCTGTTGTTCATTATGTGTTGTTTTTACCAGCCCTATGCTGTTTTAGCTGTTGTTCATTATGTGTTGTTTTTACCAGCCTATGCTGTTTTAGCTGTTGTTCATTATGTGTTGTTTTTACCAGCCTATGCTGTTTTAGCTGTTGTTCATTATGTGTTGTTTTTTACCAGCCTATGCTGTTTTAGCTGTTGTTCATTATGTGTTGTTTTTACCAGCCTATGCTGTTTTAGCTGTTGTTCATTATGTGTTGTTTTTACCAGCCTATGCTGTTTTAGCTGTTGTTCATTATGTGTTGTTTTTACCAGCCTATGCTGTTTTAGCTGTTGTTCATTATGTGTTTGTTTTACCAGCCTATGCTGTTTTA
>NW_025759126.1:0-4708 GCF_021184085.1 Oncorhynchus gorbuscha | reverse complement strand
GGGGGATATTGTTTTGTATGAGTGGGTTAGGTTAGTGACTAGGGGATATTGTTTTGTATGAGTGGGTTAGGGGTTAGGTGACTTAGGGGGGTGACTAGGGGGATATTGGTTTGTGCATGAGTGGGTTAGGTTAGTGTGACCAGATATTGGTTTTGTATGAGTGGGTTAGGTTGTGGTTAGTGACCAGGGGGACATTGTTTTGCATGAGTGGGTTAGGGTTAGGTTAGGGGGACCAGACTATGGATATTGTTTTGTATGATGTCCAGGTTAGTGACCAGGGGTGATATTGTTTTGCGAGTAATAGCTAGGGTTAGTGACTAGGGGGATATTGTTTTGCCAGTGGGTTAGGGTCAGGGTGACCAGGGGGGATATTGCCTGGCTGAGGCCAGGCTTAGGCTAGTGACCAGGGACATTGTTTTGTATGAGTGGGTTAGGTTGAAGACCAGGGATATTGTTTTGCTAGTGACCAGGGATATTGTTTGTATGAGTGGGTTAGGCTAGGCCAGTGACCAGGGGACATTGTTTTGCATGATAAAATAGGCCAGGGCCAGTGACTAGGGGATATTGTTTTGTATGAGTGGGCTAGGCTAGTGACTAGGGGATATTGTTTGCATGAGTGTGGTTAGGCTAGTGACCAGGGGATATTGCTTGGTATGAGAGTGGGTTAGGGTTAGTGACCAGGGGGATATTGTTTTGCAAGGAGTGGGTTATAGGCTAGTGACCCAGGGGGATATTGTTTTGCATGAGTGGGCTAGGCTAGGTTAGTGACTAGGGGGATATTGTTTTTGTATGAGTGGGTTAGGTTAGTGACTAGGGGGATATTGTTTGCATGAGTGGGTTAGGGCTAGTGACCAGGGTTAGGCTAGTGAGGGTTAGGGTTAGGACCAGATATTGTTTTGCATGAGTGGGTTAGGCTATGACTTAGGGGATATTGTTTGTATGAGTGGGTTAGGGTTAGGGTTAGTGACTAGGGGGATATTGTTTTGTATGAGAGGTTAGGGCTAGGTTAGTGACCTGTGGGGATATTGTTTTGTATGATGGGGTTAGGGTTAGTGACCAGGGGGATATTGTTTGTATGAGTGGGCCAGGCCAGTGACCAGGGGACATTGCCTTTGCGCGAGTGGCCAGGCCAGGCCAGTGACCAGTGACATTGCCTTTGCGCGAGTGGGCCATGACCAGGGACATTGCCTAACAGGCCACCAGGGGACATTGCTTTGCATGAGTGGGTAGGGTTAGTGACCAGGGGGATATTGCCTTGCATGAAAGGGTTAGGGTTAGCGACCAGGGGGATATTGCCTTGCGCTGAGTGGGTTAGGGTTAGGTTGACCAGGGGGACATTGCCTTGCATTTATGGCCAGGCCAGTGACCAGGGGGACATTGCCTCGCACTTAGAGCGGGCCAGGCCAGGCCAGGCCAGTGACCCAGGGGACATTGCCTTGCGCGAGCTAAAGCCAGTGACCAGGACATTGTCTTTGCGCGAGGTTAGGTTAGTGACCAGGGGATATTGTTTTGCATGAGTGGGTTAGGGTTAGGGTTAGTGACCAGGGGGATATTGGCTTTCTATGAGTGGGTTAGGGTTAGGTTAGTGACCTAGGGGGATATTGTTTTGCATGAGATAGGTCAGGCCAGACCAGGGGGACATTGTCTGGCATGAGTGTGGCCAGGCCAGTGACCAGGGGACATTGTCTTGCGCGATAAGTTAGGGCTTGGGCCAGGCCAGTGACCAGGGGATATTGTTTTGCTCTATGAGTCGGGTTAGGGTTAGTGGACCAGAGGACATTGTCTTGTATGAGTGGAAGTATTAGAGTTATGTGACTAGGGGGATATTGTTTTGTATGAGTAGGTTAGGGTCAGTGGACTTAGGGAGATATTGTTTTGTATGAGTAGGTTAGGTTAGTGACCAGGGGATATTGCCTTAGATGAGCTAGACTAGGGGAATATTGTTTTGTATGAGTGGATTAGGAGCTAGTAACCAGGGAGATATTGTTTTGTATGAGCAATAGGCTAGGGTTGAATGACCAGGGACATTGTTTTGTATGAGTAGGCTAGAAGTTAGGTTAGTGACTAGGGGACATTGTTTTGTATAGTAGAGTTGGGGTTAGGGCTAGTGACCAGGGAGATATTGTTTTGTATGAGTGGGTTAGGGTTAGTGACTAGGAGGATATTGTTTTGTATGAGTGGGTTAGGAGGTTAGTGACTAGGGGATATTGTTTTGCATGAGAGTGGGTTAGGGTTAGTGACTAGGGGGATATTGTTTTGTATGAGTGGGTTAGGGTTAGTGACTAGGGGGATATTGTTTTGTATGAGTGGGTTAGGGTTAGTGACCAGGGGGATATTGTTTTGTATGAGTGGGTTAGGGTTAGTGACTAGGGGGATATTGTTTTGTATGAGTGGGTTAGGGTTAGGTTAGTGACTAGGGGGATATTGTTTTGTATGAGTGGGTTAGGGTTAGATGACTAAGGGGATATTGTTTTGTATGAGTGGGTTAGGGTTAAGTGACCAGGGGGACATTGTTTTGTATGAGTAGGTTAGGGCTAAGTGACCGTAGGGATATTGTCTTGCATGAGTAGGTTAGGTAGGCTAGTGACTAGGGGAACATTGTTTTGTATGAGTGAGTTTAGGTTAGGATTAGTGACCAGGGAGATATTGTTTTGCATGAGTGATAGGGTTAGGTTAGTGACTAGAGGGATATTGTTTTGTATGAGTGGTTTAGGTTAGGCCAGTGACCAGGGGGACATTGTCTTTGTACAGAGTGGCTTAGGCCAGGCCAGTGACCAGGGACATTGGCTCTCATGAGTGGGCCAGGCTATGACCAGGGGACATTGCTCTGCATGATGGCCTTGAAATAGGTTAGTGACCAGGGGATATTGTCTTTGTATGAGTATTAGGGTTAGGCCAAGTGACCAGGGGATATTGTTTTTGTATGAGTGAAATAGGGTTAGGTTACTGACCAGGGGACATTGTTTTGCTAGCAATCAGGACATTGCCTGCGCTGAGGCCAGGCCAGCGGACCAGGGACACTGTCTCATGAGTGGCTAGGTAGTGACCAGGACATTAGTTTTGTATGAGTGGGTTAGGTTATGACTTAGGGGATATTGGTTTTGCATGAGTAGGTTAGGGTTAGTGACTAGGGGGATATTGTTTTGTATGAGTGGAGTTAGAGTTAGTGACTAGAGGATATTGTTTTGTATGAGTAGGTTAGGTTAGTGACTAGGGAGATATTATTTTGTATGAGTGGGTTAGGCTAGTGACTAGGGGATATTGCTTTGTATGAGTGGGTTAGGCTAAGTTAGTGACTAGGGATATTGTTTTGTATGAGTAGGTTAGGGTTAGGGTTATGACTAGGGGGATATTGTCTTTGTATGAGTGGTTAGGTTAGGCTAGTGACTAGAGGGACATTGTTTTTATGAGTGGGTTAGGGTTAGGGTTAGTGACTAGGGGGATATTGTTTTGCATGAGTGGGTTAGGGTTAGTGACTAGGGGGATATTGTCTTGTGTGAGTGGGTTAGGGTTAGGTTAGTGACTAGGAGGATATTGTTTTTCATGAGTGGGTTAGGGTTAGAGTTAGTGGACTAGGGGTGATATTGTTTTGCATGAGTGGGATAGGTTATGGTTAGGGTTAAGTAGCACTAGGAGGATATTGTTTTGTATGAGTGGGCTAGGGCTAGGCCAGCGACCAGGAGGACATTGTTTTGCATGAGTAGGTTAAGGCTAGGGATTATGCTGACCAGGGGACATTGTCTTTGTATGAGTAGAGCTAGGGCTAGTGACCAGGGGACATTGTTTTGCATATGAGTGGGTTAGGTCTCAGTGACTAGGCGGATATTGTTTGTATAGAGTGGGTTAAGGTTAGTGACTCAGGGGAATATTGTTTTGTATGAGTGGTTAAGGTTAGTGACTAGGGAGACATTGTTTTGTATGAGTGAGGTTAGGGTTAGTGACTAGGGGAATATTGTTTTGTATGATGGTTAGGGTTAGGTTAGTGACTAGGGGACATTGTCTTGCAAGTAGAGTAGGGTTAGGTCAGTGACTAGGGGAGACATTGATTTTGTATGAGTGGAGGTCTAAGGTTAGTGACTAGGGGACATTGTTTTGTATGAGTGATGGTTAGGGCTAATGACCAGGGGATATTGTTTGTATGAGTGGGTTAGGCTAGTGACTAGGGGACATTGTTTTGTATGAGTGAGGTTAAGGCTAGTGACTCAGGGGATATTGTTTGTATGGTAAGCTGGGTTAGGGTTAGTGACCAGGGGGATATTGTTTTGCATGAGTGGGTTATGGAGCTAGTGACCAGGGGAGATATTGTTTTGCGTGAGTGGGCTGAGGCTAGTGACTAGGGGGATAACTGTTTCACGTAAGTGAGTTGGGATTTAGGAATTAAAATTAGTGACTAGGGGGATATTGTTTTGCATGAGTGAGGAATAGGGCTAGTGACCAGGGGGATAACGACTTGTATGAGTGGGTTAAAAGGGTTAGGGTTAGTGACCAGGGGATAATATTTGCATGGTGAGTTTAGGGTTGGGACTAGTGACTTAGGGGATATTGTTTTGTATGAGTGGGTTACGGGAATTAGGGTTAGTGACTAGGGGGATATTGTTTTGTATGAGTAGGTTAGGGCTAGGTTAGTGACCTGTGGGGATATTGTTTTGTATAGATGGGGTTAGGGTTAGTGACCAGGGGGATATTGTTTTGTGCATGAGTGGGTTAG
>NW_025759125.1:0-4708 GCF_021184085.1 Oncorhynchus gorbuscha | reverse complement strand
GAGAGGAGAGGTTAAAGAATGAGAGGAGAGGTTCAAGAATGAAGAATGAGAGGAGAGGTTGAAGAATGAGAGGGAGAGGTTGAAGAATGAGAGGAGAGGTTGAAGAATGAGAGGAGAGGTTGAAGAATGAGAGAGAGGTTAAAGAATGAGAGGAGAGGTTAAAGAATGAGAGGAGAGGTTAAAGAATGAGGAGAGGTTGAAGAATGAGAGAGAGGTTACAGAATGAGAGGAGAGGTTGAAGAATGAGAGGAGAGGTTGAAGAATGAGAGGAGAGGTTGAAGAATGAGAGGAGAGGTTGAAGAATGAGAGGAGAGGTTGAAGAATGAGAGGAGAGGTTAAAGAATGAGGGAGAGGTTGAAGAATGAGAGGAGAGGTTAAAGAATGAGGGGAGAGGTTGAAGAATGAGAGAAGGTTAAGAATGAGAGAGGTTGAAGAATGAGAGGGAGAGGCAGAATGAGAGGAGAGGTTGAAGAATGAGAGGAGAGGTTAAAGAATGAGAGGAGAGGTTGAAGAATGAGAGGAGAGGTTACAGAATGAGAGGAGAGGTTGAAGAATGAGAGGAGAGGTTGAAGAATGAGAGGAGAGGTTGAAGAATGAGAGGAGAGGTTGAAGAATGAGAGGAGAGGTTAAAGAATGAGAGGAGAGGTTGAAGAATGAGAGGAGAGGTTAAAGAATGAGAGGAGAGGTTAAAGAAATGAAGGAGAGGTTAAAGAATGAGAGGAGAGGTTGAAGAATGAGAGGAGAGGTTGAAGAATGAGTTGAAGAATGAGAGGAGAGGTTAAAGAATGAGAGGAGAGGTTGAAGAATGGGAGGAGAGGTTGAAGAATGAGAGGAGAGGTTAAAGAATGAGAGGAGAGGCTGAAGAATGAGAGGAGAGGTTACAGAATGAGAGGAGAGGTTGAAGAATGAGAGGAGAGGTTGAAGAATGAGAGGAGAGGTTGAAGAATGAGAGGAGAGGTTAAAGAATGAGGAGAGGTTGAAGAATGAGAGGAGAGGTTAAAGAATGAGAGGAGAGGTTGAAGAATGGGAGGAGAGGTTGAAGAATGAGAGGAGAGGTTAAAGAATGAGAGGAGAGGTTGAAGAATGAGAGGAGAGGTTGAAGAATGAGAGGAGAGGTTAAAGAATGAGAGGAGAGGTTGAAGAATGAGAGGAGAGGTTAAAGAATGAGGAGAGGTTGAAGAATGAGAGGAGAGGTTAAAGAATGAGAGGAGAGGTTAAAGAATGAGGAGAGGTTGAAGAATGAGAGGAGAGGTTAAAGAATGAGAGGAGAGGTTGAAGAATGAGAGGAGAGGTTGAAGAATGAGAGGAGAGGTTAAAGAATGAGGAGAGGTTGAAGAATGAGAGGAGAGGTTACAGAATGAGAGGAGAGATTGAAGAATGAGAGGAGAGGTTGAAGAATGAGAGGAGAGGTTGAAGAATGAGAGGAGAGATTAAAGAATGAGAGGAGAGGTTGAAGAATGAGAGGAGAGGTTGAAGAATGAGAGGAGAGGTTGAAGAATGAGAGGAGAGGTTGAAGAATGAGAGGAGAGGTTAAAGAATGAGAGGAGAGGTTGAAGAATGAGAGGAGAGGTTAAAGAATGAGAAAGAATGAGAGGAGAGGTTAAAGAATGAGAGGAGAGGTTGAAGAATGAGAGGAGGTTGAAGAATGAGAGGAGAGGTTAAAGAATGAGAGGAGAGGTTGAAGAATGAGAGGAGAGGTTGAAGAATGAGAGGAGAGGTTAAAGAATGAGAGGAGAGGCTGAAGAATGAGAGGAGAGGTTACAGAATGAGAGGAGAGGTTGAAGAATGAGAGGAGAGGTTGAAGAATGAGAGGAGAGGTTGAAGAATGAGAGGAGAGGTTAAAGAATGAGGAGAGGTTGAAGAATGAGAGGAGAGGTTAAAGAATGAGAGGAGAGGTTGAAGAATGAGGAGGAGAGGTTGAAGAATGAGAGGAGAGGTTAAAGAATGAGAGGAGAGGTTGAAGAATGAGAGGAGAGGTTGAAGAATGAGAGGAGAGGTTAAAGAATGAGAGGAGAGGTTGAAGAATGAGAGGAGAGGTTAAAGAATGAGGAGAGGTTGAAGAATGAGAGGAGAGGTTGAAGAATGAGAGGAGAGGTTAAAGAATGAGGAGAGGTTGAAGAATGAGAGGAGAGGTTAAAGAATGAGAGGAGAGGTTAAAGAATGAGAGGAGAGGTTGAAGAATGAGAGGAGAGGTTACAGAATGAGAGGAGAGGTTGAAGAATGAGAGGAGAGGTTGAAGAATGAGAGAGGTTGAAGAATGAGAGGAGAGGTTGAAAGAAGGAGAGGTGAATGAGAGGAGAGGTTGAAGAATGAGAGGAGAGGTTAAAGAATGAGAGGAGAGGTTGAAGAATGAGAGGAGAGGTTGAAGAATGAGAGGAGAGGTTAAAGAATGAGAGGAGAGGTTGAAGAATGAGAGGAGAGGTTAAAGAATGAGGAGAGGTTGAAGAATGAGAGGAGAGGTTAAAGAATGAGAGGAGAGGTTAAAGAATGAGGAGAGGTTGAAGAATGAGAGGAGAGGTTACAGAATGAGAGGAGAGGTTGAAGAATGAGAGGAGAGGTTGAAGAATGAGAGGAGAGGTTAAAGAATGAGGAGGGTTGAAGAATGAGAGGAGAGGTTAAAGAATGAGAGGAGGTTAAAGAATGAGGAGAGGTTGAAGAATGAGAGGAGAGGTTAAAGAATGAGAGGAGAGGTTAAAATGAGAGGAGGTTGAAGAATGAGAGGAGAGGTTAAAGAATGAGAGGAGAGGTTAAAGAATGAGAGGAGAGGTTGAAGAATGAGAGGAGAGGTTAAAGAATGAGAGAATTGAAGAATGAGAGGAGGTTAAAGAATGAGAGGAGAGGTTGAAGAATGAGAGGAGAGGTTGAAGAATGAGAGGAGAGGTTGAAGAATGAGAGGAGAGGTTAAAGAATGAGAGGAGGGTTGAAGAATGAGAGGAGAGGTTGAAGAATGAGAGAGGAGAGGTTGAAAGAATGAGAGGAGAGGTTAAAGAATGAGAGGAGAGGTTGAAGAATGAGAGGAGAGGTTGAAGAATGAGAGGAGAGGTTGAAGAATGAGAGGAGAGGTTGAAGAATGAGAGGAGAGGTTAAAGAATGAGAGGAGAGGTTGAAGAATGGGAGGAGAGGTTGAAGAATGAGAGGAGAGGTTAAAGAATGAGAGGAGAGGCTGAAGAATGAGAGGAGAGGTTACAGAATGAGAGAGGTTGAAGAATGAGAGGAGAGGTTAAAGAAGAAGAGAGGTTAAAGAGAGGAGAGGTTGAAGAATGAGAGGAGAGGTTAAAGAAGAGAGGAGAGGTGAGAGGAGAGGTTGAAAGAGGAGAGGTAATGAGAGAGATGAAGAATGAGAGGAGAGGTTAAAGAATGAGAGGAGAGGTTGAAGAATGAGAGAGGAGAGGTTAAAGAATGAGAGGAGAGGTTGAAGAATGAGAGGAGAGGTTGAAGAATGAGAGGAGAGGTTGAAGAATGAGAGGATAGGTTAAAGAATGAGAGGAGAGGTTGAAGAATGAGAGGAGAGGTTAAAGAATGAGGAGATGTTGAAGAATGAGAGGAGAGGTTAAAGAATGAGAGGAGAGGTTAAAGAATGAGGAGAGGTTGAAGAATGAGAGGAGAGGTTACAGAATGAGAGGAGAGGTTGAAGAATGAGAGGAGAGGTTGAAGAATGAGAGGAGAGGTTAAAGAATGAGGAGAGGTTGAAGAATGAGAGGAGAGGTTGAAGAATGAGAGGAGAGGTTAAAGAATGAGGAGAGGTTGAAGAATGAGAGGAGAGGTTACAGAATGAGAGGAGAGGTTGAAGAATGAGAGGAGAGGTTAAAGAATGAGGAGAGGTTGAAGAATGAGAGGAGAGGTTACAGAATGAGAGGAGAGGTGAAGAATGAGAGGAGAGGTTGAAGAATGAGAGGAGAGGTTGAAGAATGAGAGGAGAGATTAAAGAATGAGAGGAGAGGTTGAAGAATGAGAGGAGAGGTTGAAGAATGAGAGGAGAGGTTGAAGAATGAGAGGAGAGGTTAAAGAATGAGAGGAGAGGTTAAAGAATGAGAGGAGAGGTTGAAGAATGAGAGGAGAGGTTAAAGAATGAGAGGAGAGGTTAAAGAATGAGAGGAGAGGTTAAAGAATGAGAGGAGAGGTTGAAGAATGAGAGGAGAGGTTGAAGAATGAGAGGAGAGGTTGAAGAATGAGGAGAGGTTGAAGAATGAGAGGAGAGGTTACAGAATGAGAGGAGAGGTTAAAGAATGAGAGGAGAGGTTAAAGAATGAGGAGAGGTTGAAGAATGAGAGGAGAGGTTACAGAATGAGAGGAGAGGTTGAAGAATGAGAGGAGTCACAGGCTGCAGATGGAGTCGGAGGCAGTGAGTTTAGATGACCTCAGTTGTGACGTCAGACCTGTCTCTGAAACTAGCCAATCACCAGTGGCCGAAAAAGCAGCGTGTCGAATGACCAACTTTTGTTGGGAGGCCATTCACACCACATGATGATGCAATCCCATGACGTTGTAATTGACCTTTCACAATAGAAGGAGACATTCAGAGGCGTGATGTGGTCTTTGAAATGCCTATTCATACAAAATTGTGAAGGATCTGCGCATCAAATCTATAGCCAATCAATCAACTGAAAATACTTTATTTGGAGAAAAATGCTTACAGTTCCATTACTCCAGTGGAAAAATCCTGTTATCTAAGATTCTAATCGACCTTTAACTGTTCTAAAAGGAGTAA
>NW_025759124.1:0-4709 GCF_021184085.1 Oncorhynchus gorbuscha | reverse complement strand
GCCTGGCATGTCTCATAACACCCACTCTGCAGAGCATTTCTCAGGCCTGGCATGTCTCCTCTTTGCCCCTCTGCAGGCATTTCTCCAGGCCTGGCATGTCTCTTGCACTCTGCAGAGCATTTCTCAGGCCTGGCATGTCTCATAACACCCACTCTGCAGAGCATTTCTCAGGCCTTGCATGTCTCATAACACCCACTCTGCAGAGCATTTCTCCAGGCCTGGCATGTCTCATAACACCCCACTCTGCAGAGCATTTCTCAGGCCTGGCATGTCTCATAGCACCCACTCTGCAGAGCATTTCTGCCTGGCATGTCTCCAGCAGAGCATTTCTCAGGCCTTGCATGTCTCATGTTTCTCAGGCCTGGCATGTCTCAATACCCACTCTGCAGAGCATTTCTCAGGCCTGGCATGTCTCACCAACACCCACTCTGCAATTTCACCTATGTCTTCACTAACACCCACTCTGCAGAGCATTTCTCTCCAGGCCTGGCATGTCTCATAACACCCACTCTGCAGAGCATTTCTCAGGCCTGGCATGTCTCATAACACCCACTCTGCAGAGCATTTCTCAGCTCTCTTGGCTCTTTGTCTGTAGCTGATGCTGCCTCCACTTCCCTTGTGGTCTCATTGCATTTGGAGATGGTTTCACAGCCACAAATCTCACGCTCTCCTCTGCATTGTGTGTGTGTGTGAGTCTTTCACTGCAGTCTCTTCAATTAGACGAGACAGAGGGTCAGCCATGTTGTCCCCCGCCCCCTGATATGTGGACAACACAACAGTCATATTGTTGGAGTCTCAGCACCCCACCGTTTGATAGGAGCGCTTTGAGCGAGGACTGTCAATAGCCTCTAACGCCTTATGATCAGTCACTGGATCAAACTCCCTGCCGTATACATATGGCTGAAGCCTTTCACAAGGCCAAACCAACACAAAGTGGCCTGATGCTTACTTTGTGAATATCTGCGTTCAGACTCCTGCTCACATAACAGTCTGGAACTATTTCTCTGTGTTGTTCTTGCAGGATCACAGCTCCTATAGGCCCACTGGTCCTGCGTCTGCTGGTACTTTTTGTGGGAGTGTCTTTGTCAAAGTATGCGAGAGTGTCGACGGCTTCAGACAGTTCCTCTTTAAAATGACTGAAATGCCTTCTTCTTCTTCTTCTTCTGTTTCCTGGTCCGAAGTGGGAAGCTAGAAAGACACAAACCTCTGATGTCGTCTCAGGCTCATCACTCTGCTCTCCACTCTGCTCACCACTCTGCTCTCCACTCTGCTCTCCACTCTGCTCTCCACTCTGCTCTCCACTCTGCTCTCCACTCTGCTCACCACTCTGCTCTCCACTCTGCTCACCACTCTGCTCACCACTCTGCTCTCCACTCTGCTCTCCACTCTGCTCTCCACTCTGCTCTCCACTCTGCTCACCACTCTGCTCTCCACTCTGCTCTCCACTCTGCTCTCCACTCTGCTCACCACTCTGCTCTCCACTCTGCTCTCCACTCTGCTCTCCACTCTGCTCACCACTCTGCTCTCCACTCTGCTCTCCACTCTGCTCACCACTCTGCTCTCACTCTTTCAGCTGTGGGCTCATTTAAAACCGGACAGTCAGCCTATTGAGAACAGTCAGCCTATTGAGAACAGTCAGCCTATTGAGGACAGTCAGCCTATTGAGGACAGTCAGCCTATTGAGGACAGTCAGCCTATTGAGGACAGTCAGCCTATTGAGGACAGTCAGCCTACTGAGGACAGTCAGCCTATTGAGGACAGTCAGCCTGTTGAGGACAGTCAGCCTATTGAGGACAGTCAGCCTATTGAGGACAGTCAGCCTATTGAGGACAGTCAGCCTGTTGAGGACAGTCAGCCTGTTGAGGACAGTCAGCCTATTGAGGACAGTCAGCCTATTGAGGACAGCATTTTAGCTCCGCCGGTCACGGCTCTCCTTCGTCTTGCACGTGGACGATGATATCATCCGATATGTTCTCCAAACCCCTCGATGCCAGTTGCTGTTGCGACGTCACGTTGAAACGTTCTCGCTCTCCGATGGAACTCCAAAGTCTTTTATTTCTGTATGTCCCATTATGCACTGCAAACGTCGTTATGTCTGGGGTTCGCTCCAGTTGATGATTTAAGCCCCCATTTAAGATCCAGTTTACTGAACGTGACAGTAAACCCATTAATTCCTTGCTAAAGTTCATCCACTGTGGGGGTTGGGTATCTGCCACGTATGATCGCTGTGTGCTTGTCTCATGTCCAGACAGTCTTATATCGCCGTCCGGTTTTGGCACTAAAACTACCAGATACACCATATTGGCACGAACACTACCAGATTCACCATATTGGCACTAACACTACCAGATTCACCATATTGGCACTAACACTACCAGAATCAACATGTAGGTTAATCTTCCCCTTCAACATGTAGGTTGATCTCCAACCCCTTCAACATGTAGGTTGATCTCCAACCCCTTCAACATGTAGGTTGATCTCCAACCCCTTCAACATGTAGGTTGATCTCCCCCTTCAACATGTAGGTTGATCTCCCCCTTCAACATGTAGGTTGATCTCCCCCTTCAACATGTAGGTTGATCTCCTCCCCTTCAACATGTAGGTTGATCTCCACCCCTTCAACATGTAGGTTGATCTCCACCCCTTCAACCCCCACCCCTTCAACATGTAGGTTGATCTCCCCCCTTCAACATGTCAACATGTAGGTTGATCTCCCCTTCAACATGTAGGTTGATCTCCCCTTCAACATGTAGGTTGATCTCCACTCCTTCAACATGTAGGTTGATCTCCCCTTCAACATGTAGGTTGATCTCCCTTCAACATGTAGGTTGATCTCCCCTTCAACCCCCCTTCAACATGTAGGTTGATCTCCACCCCTTCAACATGTAGGTTGATCTCCACCCCTTCAACATGTAGGTTGATCTCCCCCATCAACATGTAGGTTGATCTCCTTCAACATGTAGGTTGATCCCCCCTTCAACATGTAGGTTGATCTCCCCTTCAACATGTAGGTTGATCTCCTTCAACATGTAGGTTGATCTCCACCCCTTCAACATGTAGGTTGATCTCCCCTTCAACATGTAGGTTGATCTCCCCCTTCAACATGTCAACATGTAGGTTGATCTCCACCCCTTCAACATGATCCCCCTTCAACATGTAGGTTGATCTCCCCCTTCAACATGTAGGTTGATCTCCACCCCTTCAACATGTAGGTTGATCCCCACCCCTTCAACATGTAGGTTGATCTCCCCTTCAACATGTAGGTTGATCGCCCCCTTCAACATGTAGGTTGATCCCCCCCTTCAACATGTAGGTTGATCCCCACCCCTTCAACATGTAGGTTGATCTCCCCCTTCAACATGTAGGTTGATCCACCCCTTCAACATGTAGGTTAATCTTCCCCTTCAACATGTAGGTTGATCTCCACCCCTTCAACATGTAGGTTGATCCCCACCCCTTCAACATGTAGGTTGATCCCCACCCCTTCAACATGTAGGTTGATCTCCAACATGTAGGTTGATCTTTCAACATGTAGGTTGATCTCCACCCCTTCAACATGTAGGTTGATCTCCAACCTTCAACATGTAGGTTGATCTCCTGTAGGTTGATCCTTCAACATGTAGGTTGATCTCCCCCTTCAACATGTAGGTTGATCTCCCCCCTTCAACATGTAGGTTCATCTCCACCCCTTCAACATGTAGGTTGATCTCCAACCCCTTCAACATGTAGGTTCATCTCCACCCCTTCAACATGTAGGTTGATCTCCAACCCTTCAACATGTAGGTTGATCTCCAACCCCTTCAACATGTAGGTTGATCTCCCCCTTCAACATGTAGGTTGATCTCCACCCCTTCAACATGTAGGTTGATCTCCCCTTCAACATGTAGGTTGATCTCCAACCCCTTCAACATGTAGGTTGATCTCCACCCCTTCAACATGTAGGTTGATCTCCCCCTTCAACATGTAGGTTGATCTCCCCCTCAACATGTAGGTTGATCCCTTCAACATGTAGGTTGATCTCCCCTTCAACATGTAGGTTGATCTCCCCTTCAACCCTTCAACATGTAGGTTGATCTCCACCCTTCAACATGTAGGTTGATCTCCACTTCAACATGTAGGTTGATCTCCCCCCTTCAACATGTAGGTTGATCTCCCCCTTCAACATGTAGGTTGATCTCCACCCCTTCAACATGTAGGTTGATCTCCACCCCTTCAACATGTAGGTTGATCTCCACCCTTTCAACATGTAGGTTGATCTCCACCTTCAACATGTAGGTTGATCTCCAACCCCTTCAACATGTAGGTTGATCTCCCCCTTCAACATGTAGGTTGATCTCCACCCTTTCAACATGTAGGTTGATCTCCACCTTCAACATGTAGGTTGATCTCCCCCTTCAACATGTAGGTTGAAAGTCTACAGCCCGATGTTGATTATAAAAGAGTACTATTAGAAGAGGCCTACGAATGACAATGACGTTATTATAATGACAATAACAACAAAGATGCACGAGATCAAGAGAAAGAAGGAGGAGGAGCCAGAGAGGCGTGCATATTATGCGTGACAAACAGAGCGCTGTTTTAAAGATCACAATAATATTCTTAGTGTAAACAACACCAATACGAGGGTTAACTGCGTTTTAGCACACGTGACAAATATATATATTATATATTATATACATATATATACACATATATATACACATATATAT
>NW_025759123.1:0-4711 GCF_021184085.1 Oncorhynchus gorbuscha | reverse complement strand
GACTTTACCTAGCAGGGTCTTGTAGATGACATGGAGCCAGTGGGTTTGGCGACGAGTATGGAAGCGAGGGCCAGCCAACGAGGCGTACAGGTCGCAATGGTGGGTAGTATATGGGGCTTTGGTGACAAAAGGAATGCACTGTGATAGACTGCATCCAATTTGTTAAGTAGGGTATTGGAGGCTATTTTGTAAATGACATCGCCAAAGTCGAGGATTGGCTAGGGATGGTCAGTTTTACAAGGGTATGTTTGGCAGCATGAGTGAAGGATGCTTTGTTGCAAAATAGGAAGCCAATTCTAGATTTAACTTTGGATTGGAGATGTTTGATATGGATCTGGAAGGAGAGTTTACAGTCCTAACCAGACACCTAAGTATTTGTAGTTGTCCACGTATTCTGAAATAGTCTTGATATGTTCGTCAAAAGAGAGATCAGGGTCCAGAGTAAAGCAGAGGTCCTTTGATTTTATTTGAGACGACTGTACAACCATCAAGATTAATTGTCAGATTCAACAGAAGATCTCTTTGTTTCTTGGGACCTAGAACAAGCATCTCTGTTTTGTCCGAGTTTAAAAGTACAAAGTTTGCAGCTATCCACTTCCTTATGTCTGAAACACAGGCTTCCAGGGGGGGCAATTGTGGGGCTTCACCATGTTTCATTGAAATGTACAGCTGTGTGTCATCCGCATAGCAGTGAAAGTTAACATTATGTTTTCGAATGACATCCCAGAGAGGTCAAATATATAATGAGAACAATAGTGGTCCTAAAACGTAACCTTAAGGAACACCGAAATTTACAGTTTATTTGTCAGAGGAGAAATCATTCACAGAGACAAATTGATATCTTTCCGACAGACAAGATCTAAACCAGGGCAGAACTTGTCCGAGTAGACCAATTTGGGTTTCCAATCTCTCCAAAAGAATGTGGTGATCGATGGTATCAAAAGCAGCACTAAGGTCTAGGAGCACGAGGACAGATGCAGAGCCTCGGTCTGATGCCATTAAAAGGTCATTTACCACCTTCACAAGTGCAGTCTCAGTGCTCTGATGGGGTCTAAAACCCGACTGAAGCATTTCGTATACATTTTTTTTTCTTCGGAAGGCACTGAGTTGCTGTGCAATAGCTTTTTCTAAAATTGTAGAGAGGAATGGAAGATTCGATATAGGTCATAGTTTTTTTTTTATTTTCTCGGTCAAGGTTTGGCTTTTCAAGAGAAGCTTTATTACTGCCCCTTTTAGTGAGTTTTGTACACATCTGGTGGATAGAGAGACATTTATTATGTTCAACATAGGAGGGCCAAGCACAGGAAGCAGCTCTTTCGGTAGTTTAGTTGGAATAGGGTCCAGTATGCAGCTTGAAGGTTTAGAGGCCATGATTGTTTTCATCATTGTGTCAAGAGATATAGTACTAAAACACTTGAGTGTCTCCCTTGATCCTAGGTTCTGGCAGAGTTGTGCAGACTCAGGACAACTGAGCTTTGGAGGAATACGCAGATTTAAAGAGGAGTCCGTAATTTGCTTTCTAATGATCATGATCTTTTCCTCAAAGAAGTTCATGGTGTACATTGCTGAAGTGAAAGCCATCCTCTCTTGGGGAATGCTGCTTTTTAGTTAGCTTTAAGCGACAGTATCAAAAATACATTTCGGATTGTTCTTATTTTCCTCAATTAAGTTGGAAAAATACAATGATCGAGCAGCAGTGAGGGTTCTTCAACACTGCAGGGTGCTGTTTTTCCAAGCTAGTCGGCAGACTTCCAGTTTGGTGTGGTACCATTTCCATTACAATTCTCTGGAAGGTTGCTTCAGAGCTCAGGTATTTTCTGTATACTAGCAAGTTAGTTTCTTATGACAGATGTTTTTAGTTTTTAGGGGTGCAACTGCATCTGGGATATTACACAAGGTTAAATTGAGTTTCTCAGTTTTTTTATTTTACCTTTATTTAACTAGGCAAGTCAGTTAAGAACAAATTCTTATTTTCAATGATGGTGTAGGAACAGTGGGGTAACTGTCTGTTCAGGGGCAGAATGACAGATTTGTACCTTATCAGCTCTGGGATTTGAACTTGCAACCTTCCGGTTACTAGTCCAACACTCTAACCACTAGGCTACCCTGCCGTGGTGGTTAACTGATCTTTGTCCTCTGATGTCCTTAGGCGACTGTGCTGGTGGCAGACTCCACTAAGTTTGCAGGCTGACTATCTCATTGTGAGCTAGGAGTTAGAGCCCTGTCTATGTTCGTAGATAAGATGAGAGAACCCCTCCAGCTAGGATGGAGTCCGTTACTCCTCAGCAGGCCAGGTTTGAGTCTTGTTTGGATGAGTCCCAGAAAGAGTGCCAATTATCTAAAAATTCTGTCTTTGGGAGGGGCAGGAAACAGTTTTCAACCAGCGATTGAGTTGTGAATGAGCGACACCGGTTGAGCATTCCTACAGCATTTCCTTCCAGAAACCATGAGAAAATTGTCCGGCTGCGGGGACTGTGCGAGGGATTTATACTACTATCTGTACTTACTGGTGGCACAGACGCTGTTTCATCCTTTCCTACACTGAAATGACCCTTGCCTAACGATTCGTCTGAAGCTGGGCTTGCTGCTGGCTATCCTCACCGTAAGGTGGTCGTTCTCCCCTGTATATTATGAGTACAGCGACTGCAATTTAGAAGGCATCATGTTAATGTTACTACTTAGCTTCGGCTGGTAGAGGTCCTGACGAATATGTCAGATAAAACGTCCAGAGAACAAGTTGGTGAAGGGAAAAACTAAAATATACGGTAAACGGTAAATAATAAGTAGAAACCGTAAGGAGTAGTCAGGTAGTAAAGTACACACTTGTAGTCCACACACACGCAGGAGCACTACACAGTGTGTCCACACACACTGTAGTCCACACACACCCTGTAGTAGTTCACACACTGTAGTAGTTCACACACACACTGTAGTAGTCCACACACTGTAGTAGTCCACACACACTGAATCACACACAATGTAGTCCACACACACACTGTATTAGTCCACACACACTGTAGTAGTCCACACACACACTGTAGTAGTCCACACACACTGTAGTAGTCCACACACACTGTAGTAGTCCACACACACACTGTAGTAGTCCACACACACTGTAGTAGTCCACACACACACTGTAGTAGTTCACACACACTGTAGTAGTCCACACACACACTGTAGTAGTCCACACACACTGTAGTAGTCCACACACACTGTAGTCCCCACACACACTGTAGTAGTCCAAGCACACACCTGCCACACACTGTAGTAGTTCACACACACTGTAGTAGTCCCACACGGACACCAGAAATCACACACTGTAGTAGTCCACACACACACTGTAGTAGTCCACACACACACCGTAGTAGTCCACACACACTGTAGTAGTCCACACACACTGTAGTAGTCCACACACACTGCACACTGTAGTAGTTCAGTCCACACTGTAGTAGTCCACACACACACTGCTTAGTAGTCCACACACACCCTGTAGTAGTCCACACACACTGTAGTAGTTCACACACATAGCAGTAGTCACACACACTGTAGTAGTCCACACACACCCCGTAGTAGTCCACACACACACCACACACACTGTAGTAGTCCACACACACTGTAGTAGTCCACACACTGTACTGTAGTACCACACACTGTAGTAGTCCACACACACTGTAGTAGTCCACACACACACTGTAGTAGTCCACACACTGTAGTACACACACACTGCAGTAGTCCACACACACTGTAGTAGTCCACACACACTGTAGTTCCACACACACTGTAGTAGTCCACACACACACTGTAATAGTCCACACACACACTGTAGTAGTCCACACACACTGTAGTAGTCCACACACACTGTAGTAGTCCACACACTGCACACTGTAGTAGTTCACACACACTGTAGTAGTCCACACACACTGTAGTAGTCCACACACACACCACTGTAGTAGTCCACACACACTGTAGTAGTCCACACACACTGTAGTAGTCCACACACTGTAGTAGTCCACACACTGTACACTGTAGTAGTTCACACACACTGTAGTAGTCCACACACACTGTACTGTAGTAGTCCACACACACACTGTAGTAGTCCACACACACACTGTAGTAGTCCACACACACTGTAGTAGTCCACACACACTGTAGTAGTCCACACACACACACACTGTAGTAGTCCACACACTGCAGAACCACACACTGTAGTAGTCACACACACTGTAGTAGTTCACACACTGCTAGTAGTCCACACACACTGTAGAAGTCCACACACACTGTAGTAGTCCACACACACACTGTAGTAGTTCACCACACACTGTAGTAGTCCACACACTGTAGTAGTCCACACACTGTAGTAGTCTGGCTACACTGTAGTAGTCCACACACTGTAGTAGTCCACACACACTGTAGTAGTTCACACACACTGTAGTAGTCCACACACACTGTAGTATTCACACACACTGTAGTCCACACACACTGTAGTAGTCCACACACACTGTAGTAGTTCACACACTGTAGTAGTCCACACACACTGTAGCAGTTCACACACTGTAGTAGTCCACACACACTGTAGTAGTCCACACACACTGTAGTAGTCCACACACACACTGTAGTAGTCCACACACACTGTAGTAGTCCACACACACTGTAGTAGTCCACACACACACTGTAGTAGAGTCCACACACACTGTAGTGAGTCCCACGCACA
>NW_025759122.1:0-4713 GCF_021184085.1 Oncorhynchus gorbuscha | reverse complement strand
GGTGGAGTAGGTGACCTCGGTCCTTGACCATCTGGAAGATGGTGTTATTCTCTGCTACTTCCATTTTTTCCGAGGTAGTATTCTGTAACATATACGCTGGGAGTCAGGAAGCAGGTGCAGAAGATGAGTTTAATAATGAAACGATACCAATGAACCAAACACAAGACGCGTACAGAACGTGATAGAAAACAATGACTGATGTCAACTGAGGGCTAAATAAAGGGGAATGAATCACGGAGCAATGTTGACCAGGGTGCGCGTAAGATGGGGAGCAGGTGTGTGTAATAATAGTTGCCAAGGCAACAAGAGAAACCGGTGACGCTTGAGCAGTCTTGAGGAAGAGCAGAGCAGTATGACAGGGCTTAATAACAATAACAAGGGGTTGAATACTTATTGACTATGAGAGTTTTTTGTTGTGAATGTTTTTGCTCTATTTGTCGGGTGGTAGCCTGGTAGGCAACTTTCAACTTTGTTTTGTTCTGTTTTTCTAGCATGTATCCATCTTCTTAACTGTAACCAGTGCATGCAAACTGGTTCAGGCTATCAAATCATTTTGTTTGAATGCCTAGCAATTAAATAAATGCATTGTTTAAACAAACATTTACAGATCTCTGTTGCAAATGTTCCTGAGTGGCGTAGCAGTGTAAGGCACTGCATCTCAAAGCAAGATGTGCCACAACAGTGCCTGGTTCAAATCCAGGCTGTATCACATCCGGCTGTGATTGGTAGTCCTATAGGGTGGTGTACAATTGGCCCAGCGTCGTCTGGATAATTCCGTCATTGTAAATAAACAGACTTTCCTAGTTAAATAAAGGTGACATTCATTTTTTTAAATGACAGCTCCTGTAGTGGAGGTGTTGTAAAACACATAAAACCTAGCGGTCAAACAGGGAAATGGTTCCATCGATTTTCCACCATTCATTTCTAGAAACACTTAAAATAAGGTTTGTGTTTCGTGTATGTCATGTTTTGTCTTATATTGTCTTGTCATTATGCTTTCCCTTCTGTTCGTTTCCCTCTGCTGGTCTTTTTAGGTTCGTTCCCTTTTTTCTCTCTCCCTCCCTCTCTCTCTCTCTCTATCGCCCGCTCCTGCTCCCAGCTGTTCCTATTCCCTAATCAATCATTTAGTCTTCCCACACCTGTTCCCTATCTTTTCCTCTGATTAGAGTCCCTATTTCTCCCCTTGTCTTCCGTTTCTGTCCTGTCGGATCCTTGTATATTGTCTACCGTGCTGTGTCTTTGTATCGCCCTGTCGTGTCGCTTTTTCCCTCAGATGCTATGTGGGTGAGCAGGTGTCTGAGTCTGCTACGGTCAAGTGCCTTCCTGAGGCAACCTACAGTTTATGATCGAGTTCCAGTCTGTTCTCGTCATTACGAGTGGAATTGTTTTTTATGCTTTATTTACCGCTCCGATTTGTCTAGGAGTATTGCATATTTCCTTAACTGGATTAAAGACTGAGTTCGCCAAGTCGCTTAACCCATTCACCTGCATAACAGAAGGATCCGACCAAGAATGGACCCAGCGACTATGGATCTTCTCTACTCTACTCGAAGTTCCAGGATATGTCGCAGACAATGGCAGGAATCTGTCTGCTGCTCGGGCATGCCGCTGAGACCCTGGTCGCCCAGGTCTCCGACCTCTCAGGACAGTATCAGAGTCTGCCTCGAGGCCACCAGCTACTCGGTCTTCCGAGCTCTCCCGGAACCTAGGGTTAATAACCCACTCAGAAAGCATTCTGGGTACCACTGAGTGCCGCTTCTCCTTTCTCACCCAGTGATATAGTGTTCTCTCCTCCAACCCAACACATACTCAAGAGAGAGCTCGGATTGCCTCGTCATATCACTCCTTACTGGTCGGGCTCGGCAGTGGGGCACAGCTATCTGGGAGGCAAGCGCTGAGTGTACTAACAATTATCTGAACTTTAAAGAGGAGATGATAAGGGTTTTTGATCGTTCAGTTTTGGGAAAGAAGCTTCCTGGTCCCTGTCTTCCCTATGTCAAGGTAATCGATCCATAACGGATTACTCTATAGAGTTTCGCACTCTTGCTGCCTCCAGTAACTGGAACGAGCCGGGCGTTGCTCGCTCGTTTTCTGGAGGACTCCACGCTAAGGTTAAGGATGAGATTCTCTCTCGGAGGTTCCATAGCGTGGATTCTTTGATTGAACTCGCTATTCGCATTGAACGACGGGTAGATCTTCGTCACCGAGCTCATAGAAGAGAGCTCGCGTAACTGTGTCTCCCCTCTCTCCGACACTACCATCTTTCCCCACTGACTCAGGTGTTGAGCCCATGCAGCTGGGGGTATTCGCATTTCGACTAAGGAGAGGGAACGGAGAATCACCAACCGCCTCTGTCTCTATTGCGGTTCCGCTGGTCATTTGTCATTTCATGTCCAGTTAAAGGCCAGAGCTCATCAGTAAGCGGAGGGCGACTGATAAGCGCTACTAGACGGTCCTCTCCGTCAAGTACCTGTACTACCTTACCGGTCCATCTACGCTGGACCGGATCGGCAGCTTCCTGCAGTGCATTAATAGACTCTGGGGCGGAGGGCTGTTTTATGGACGAAGCCTGGGCTCGGAACATGACATTCCTCTCAGACAGTTAGGGGAGCCCACGGTCATGTTTGCCTTGGATGGTAGTCCTCTCCCAGCATACATGTGAAACACTACCTTTAACCCCTCACTGTATCTGGTAACCATAGTGAGACCATTTCTTTTTGATTTTTTGTTCACCTTTTACACCTGTTGTTTTGGGTCATCCCTGGCTAGTGTGTCATAATCCTTCTTTTGATTGGTCTAGTAATTCTATCCTTTCCTGGAACGTTTCTTGTCATGTGAAGTGTTTAATGTCTGCTATTTCTCCTGTTTGTTCTGTCCCCCTTCTCAGGAGGAACCTGGTGATTTGACAGGAGTGCCGGAGAAATATCATGGTCTGCGCACGGTCTTCAGTCGGTCCAGAGAACCACCTCCCTTCCTCCTCACCGGTCGTATGATTGTTGTTCTGATCTCTTCAAGAAGCGTTTTGCATTCGCTCCTATCCTTGTTGCACCTGACGTCACTAAACAGTTTATTGTTGAGGTTGACGTTGCCGGGGTGGGCGTGGAGCCATTCTGTCCCAGCGCCTGATACTGACGAAGGGTCCACCTTTGTGCGATATTTTCTCATCGCCTGTCACCGTCCCGTGAACGCAACTATGATGTGGCTAATCGTGAACTGCTCGCCATCCGTTTAGCCCTAGGCAAATGGCGACAGTGGTTGGAGGGGCGACCGTTCCTTTTATCGTTTGGACTGACCAAAGGAACCTTGAGTACATCCGTTCTGCCAAACGACTGAATGCGCGTCATGCTCGTTGGGCGTTGTTTTTCGCTCGTTTGAGTTCGTTATTTCTTATGCCGGGTACTAAGAACACCAAGCCTCATGCTTTATCCCGTCTGTTTAGTTCTTCTGTGGCTTCTACCGATCCCGAGGGATCCTTCCTGTTGGGCGTGTTGTCGGGTTGACAGTCTGGGAATTGAAAGACAGGTTAAGCAAGCACTCACGCACACTGCGTCGCTGCGCGCTTGTCCTAGTAACCTTCTTTTTCGTTCCTGTTTCTACTCATCTGGCTGTTCTTCAGTGGGCTCACTCTGCCAAGTTAGCTGGCCATCCCGGCGTTCGAGGTACTCTTGCTTCTATTCGCCAGCGCTTTTGGTGGCCTACTCAGGAGCGTGACACGCGCCGTTTCGTGGCTGCGTGTTCGGACTGCGCGCAGAATAAGTCTGGTAATTTTTTCTGCTTCTGCTCCTGGTCTTGCTGGGTCTCAGTCTGTTCCTGCCACCACATCTCTCTCCTGTTCTTGTTCCTGCCCTTGCTGTGTCTCAGTCTGTCCCTTGCCAGCTGTTACTCTCCTGGCCTGTTTGGTCCTGTTTGCTCTAAAGCTTTCAGTTCTTTCCCGTGTCTCATTTTTTTTTTTTTAGTAGTACCCTAGTTTCCTTTTTTCGCTTTCCGTTACGGTCCTGAGGAGAGGAGTTGGGTTCTTTCTCGGGACGTGCTGGACCGTTTGTGATCTATGATTTCCTCCGTTGCCGCCAGTGTTCCTCCTTGAGAGCGCCAGGAGGCGCTCGGTGAGTGGGGGTACTGTCATGTTTTGTCTTATATTGTCTTGTCATTTTGCTTTTTCCTTCTGTTCGTTTTCCCCCTGCTCGTCTTTTTTAGGTTTCGGTTCCCCTTTTCTCTCTCCTCCCTCTCTCTCTTCTCTCTATCAGTTCTGCTCCTGCTCCCAGCTGTTCCTATTCCCCTAATCAATCATTTAGTCTTCCCACACCTGTTCCTATCTTTTCCTCTGGATTAGAGTCCCTATTTCTCCCCTTGTTTTCCGTTTTCTGCCCTGTCGGATCCTTGTATATTGTTCACCGTGCTGTGTCTTTGTATCGCCCTGTCGTGTGTTTTTCCCTCAGATGCTGCGTGGTGAGCAGGTGTCTGAGTCTCTGCTACGGTCAAGTGCCTTCCCGAGGCAACCTGCAGTTTATGATCGAGTCTTTCCAGTCTGTTCTATTCATTACGAATAATATAATAATATAATATAATATAATATAATATAATAATAATAATAATTGTTTTTTATGCTTTATTTACCGCTCCGATTTGTCTAGGAGTATTGCATATTTCCTTTACTGGATTAAAGACTCTGTTTTCGCCAAGTCGCTTTTGGGTCCTCATTCACCTGCATAACAG
>NW_025759121.1:0-4714 GCF_021184085.1 Oncorhynchus gorbuscha | reverse complement strand
CCTCTCTCTTTCCCCACACTCCAGTCATCCACTCGCTCCCTTCCTCTCCCCCTCTCTCTTTCCCCCACACTCCAGTCATCCACTCGCTCCCTTCCTCTCCCCCTCTCTCTTTCCCCCACACTCCAGTCATCCACTCGCTCCCTCCCTCTCCCCCTCTCTCTTTCCCCACACTCATGTCATCCACCCACTCCCTTCTTTCCTCCCCTCTGCTCTCTCTCTCTCTCCTTCCCTGCCTCGCTGTCTTCCTCCCTCCCCTCATGCTCCCCTCTACTTACTTCCCTCCCTCCCTCTCACTCTCCTGAAACTCTCCTGAAAGATTTCCTTCACCGTACAGTGGGTAATGATATTGCCTGTCTCCATGCACCTGAGGAGCATGATAATATTAGTGCTGTGAGATGGGTTTCTACAGCTGTTGTTTATTCCGTTTATCACTCCCAAAGTGGAAGCAATAAGTACAATAACTACATCTCCATCATCCAAATGTGAGGCAGGTAGGGATACAGGAGACACGTGTAGAGGAAAGCCATGGACAAGTTGATCATTATCATCACTCCCAAAGTGCCATTGATAAGTACCTCTCCATAATGTAGTTTTAGGTTTGGATGAGGGAGTGGAGGAAGGAAAGCCCTGTGCTATTGTTTTACTGTAGAAGGGAGGAAAGCCCTGGGCTATTGTTTTACTGTAGAAGGGAGGAAAGCCCTGTTCTATTGTTTAACTGTAGAAGGGAGGAAAGCCCTGTGCTATTGTTTTACTGTAGAAGGGAGGAACGCCATGGGCTATTGTTTTACTGTAGAAGGGAGCAAAGCCCTGTGCTATTGTTTTACTGTAGAAGGGAGGAAAGCCATGGGCTATTGTTTTACTGTAGAATGTAGGAAAGCCTTGGGCTATTGTTTTATTGTAGAAGGTTAGACCTTAACCATGTGTAAACTTAACCAGCCGCTAGACAGCCCAGGGTGCAGCAGGAGATACTCAAGCTGTCCAAAACACCTCAAAATGTTACGTTTGGAGGAACTTCGAGATTTGACGTTTGGAGAAAAGTGGAAGGTCGGAATCTGAAGTGAAATTGGTCAAACCGTAAAATCTTCTTGCCAAACAGGAGCTTTCCCTCATCTCACAGTCTGGGCTTTAATTTGACCTTTGAACTCATAGGTGAAGGCACGGAGGTTCTTAACCCAGAGGTGCAACATCGCAAGACTTCTGGCAGACCAAGCAGACTAGGCTTGGGTTTGTGGTTTAAGAAGTCAAAAATGATTCATTTTCTAGAAATTTAAAGCACAACCTAGATTTGGATTTCATTTATTGATGATTTTTTTTGCTGTCATTAAGCAGATGCTCTTATCCAGAGTGACTTACAAGAGCAATTAGGGTTAAGTGCCTTGCTCAAGGGCACGTCAACAGATGTTTCACCTATTAGGCTCAGGGATTCGAACCAGCAACCTTTCGGTTACTGGCCTAAAACTTTTAACTGCTCTCAACCGCTAATGTCCTACAGTTTTTTTCAATTGCTAACAAGCATCGATCGGTCAGGATGTCATAAGGTGAATGCACCAATTTGTAAGTCGCTCTGGATAAGAGCGTCTGCTAAATGACTTAAATGTAAATGTAATAAATACTGAAGCCACTTTTTCAAAGCTCTTCACACAGTCTGCATGACCAACACGCATCTGAGGGCCAAGCAGTTCATCTCACCTCTAAAACTCCCTCAAACCACCAAAACACTTCATACATGTCTCAAAATAAGCTTGTACGACCACAACACTGGCACCAATTCTCACTCAGAAAGCATAACATTGTCACTCGTAACACACTGACCTCAACAACACTACCAACAGGGAGCGTTACGTAAATGATTCACTCTTTTCTTTGAAAAACACTACCAACAGGGAGCGTTACGTAAATGATTCACTCTTTTCTCTGAAAAACACTACCAACAGGGAGCGTTACGTAAATGATTCACTCTTTTCTCTGAAAAACACTACCAACAGGGAGCGTTACGTAAATGATTCACTCTTTTCTCTGAAAACACTACCAACAGGGAGCGTTACGTAAATGATTCACTCTTTTCTCTGAAAAACACTACCAACAGGGAGCGTTACGTAAATGATTCACTCTTTTCTCTGAAAAACACTACCAACAGGGAGCGTTACGTAAATGATTCACTCTTTTCTCTGAAAAACACTACCAACAGGGAGCGTTACGTAAATGATTCACTCTTTTCTCTGAAAAACACTACCAACAGGGAGCGTTACGTAAATGATTCACTCTTTTCTCTGAAAACACTACCAACAGGGAGCGTTACGTAAATGATTCACTCTTTTCTCTGAAAAACACTACCAACAGGGAGCGTTACGTAAATGATTCACTCTTTTCTCTGAAAAACACTACCAACAGGGAGCGTTACGTAAATGATTCACTCTTTTCTCTGAAAAACACTACCAACAGGGAGCGTTCGTAAATGATTCACTCTTTTCTCTGAAAAACACTACCAACAGGGAGCGTTACGTAAATGATTCACTCTTTTCTCTGAAAAACACTACCAACAGGGAGCGTTACGTAAATGATTCACTCTTTCTCTGAAAAACACTACCAACAGGGAGCGTTACGTAAATGATTCACTCTTTTCTCTGAAAAACACTACCAACAGGGAGCGTTACGTAAATGATTCACTCTTTTCTCTGAAAAACACTACCAACAGGGAGCGTTACGTAAATGATTCACTCTTTTCTTTGAAAAACACTACCAACAGGGAGCGTTACGTAAATGATTCACTCTTTTCTCTGAAAAACACTACCAACAGGGAGCGTTACGTAAATGATTCACTCTTTTCTCTGAAAAACACTACCAACAGGGAGCGTTACGTAAATGATTCACTCTTTTCTTTGAAAAACACTACCAACAGGGAGCGTTACGTAAATGATTCACTCTTTTCTCTGACGTTTGATAGACTCTTCACGTAAATAAGTATTTCATTATAGAATAACAATAACACCTTTTCACTTTACTGACTGTACTAAAGTATATGTAACGAGAATAAATCAGAAATGCCGCAATTTGCTTCAATGCCCGATATTTCTTCTATAACTTTGCATTTTGTGATTTGTGATTATCTAGTATAATCACTCATACTGTACAGTACTGTGAGGGTTCTAGTTCTCATCAACTTGTATAATCACTCATACTGTACAGTACTGTGAGGGTTCTAGTTCTCATCAACTTGTATAATCACTCATACTGTACAGTACTGTGAGGGTTCTAGTTCTCATCAACATGTATAATCACTCATACTGTACAGTACTGTGAGGGTTCTAGTTCTCATCAACATGTATAATCACTCATACTGTACAGTACTGTGAGGGTTCTAGTTCTCATCAACATGTCTAGTATAATCACTCATACTGTAGAGTACTGTGAGGGTTCTAGTTCTCATCAACATGTCTAGTATAATCACTCATACTGTAGAGTACTGTGAGGGTTCTAGTTCTCATCAACATGTCTAGTATAATCACTCATACTGTACAGAACTGTGAGGGTTCTAGTTCTCATCAACATGTCTAGTATAATCACTCATACTGTAGAGACAGACTCCTCTATGGGGTTTAGGAAGGTGGGCGTATGGAGGCAGGAATAGTACTGACATCCTGGGATGTGTACTAAACCAGTCTGTGACTGCAGCAGAGTGGTGGAATTCCACATTATCCCACACAACAATGAAGGCACTGCAGTAGAGTGGTGGAATGCCACATTATCCCACACAACAACGAAGGTAGAGTGGTGGAATGCCACATTATCCCACACAACAATGAAGGCACTGCAGTAGAGTGGTGGAATGCCACATTATCCCACACAACAACGAAGGTAGAGTGGTGGAATGCCACATTATCCCACACAACAATGAAGGCACTGCAGTAGAGTGGTGGAATGCCACATTATCCCACACAACAACGAAGGTAGAGTGGTGGAATGCCACATTATCCCACACAACAACGAAGGTAGAGTGGTGGAATGCCACATTATCAGTAGAGTGGTGGTGATTATCCACACAACAACGAAGGTAGAGTGGTGGAATGCCACGAAGGTAGATGGTATCCCACACAACAACGAAGGTAGAGTGGTGGAATGCCACATTATCCCCACACAACAACGAAGGTAGAGTGGTGGAATGCCACAATAATGGTATGTAGAGTGGTGGAATGCCACACATCCCACACAACAACGAAGGTAGAGTGGTGGAATGCCACATTATCACACAACAACGAAGGTAGAGTGGTGGAATGCCACATTATCCCACACAACAACGAAGGTAGAGTGGTGGAAACTACATTATCCCACACAACGAGATGCCAACGAAGGTAGATGGTATCCCATTATCACACAACAATGAAGGCACTGTACACAACAAGTAGAGTGGTGGAATGCCACATTATCCCACACAACAACGAAGGTAGAGTGGTGGAATGCCACATTATCACACAACAACGAAGGTAGAGTGGTGGAATGCCACATTATCCCACACAACAACGAAGGCAGTGCAGGCAGAGTGGTGGAATGCCACATTATCCCACACAACAACGAAGGTAGAGTGGTGGAATGCCACATTATCCCACACAACAATGAATGGTCCACACACAACAACGAGTGGTGGAATGCCACATTATCCCACACAACAACGAAGGTAGAGTGGTGGAATGCCACATTATCCCACACAACAACGAAG
>NW_025759120.1:0-4715 GCF_021184085.1 Oncorhynchus gorbuscha | reverse complement strand
TATTGGCATGGGAAACATGTGTTAACATTGCCAAAGCAAGTGAGGTAGACAACATACAAAGTGAATATATAAAGTGAAAAACAACAAAAATGAACAGTAAACATTACACATACAGAAGTTTAAAAACAGTAAAGACATTACAAATGTCATATTATATATATATTATATATATATGGTGGTATAATGGTATATAATGGTATATAATGGTCTAATGTTGTTATGGTCTAATGGTCTAATGTTGTTATGGTCTAATGGTCTAATGTTGTTATGGTCTAATGTTGTTATGGTCTAATGTTGTTATGATCTAATGTTGTTATGATCTAATGGTCTAATGGTCTAATGTTGTTATGGTCTAATGGTCTAATGTTGTTATGGTCTAATGGTGTTATGGTCTAATGTTGTTATGGTCTAATGTTGTTATGATCTATGGTCTAATGTTGTTATGGTCTAATGTTTGCCTTGGTCTAATGTTGTTATGGTCTAATGGTCTAATGTTGTTATGGTCTAATGTTGTTATGTTCTAATGTTGTTATGATCTAATGTTGTTTATGGTCTAATGGTCTAATGTTATTTATGGTCTAATGGTCTAATGTTCTAATGGTCTAATGTTTGTTATGTTCTAATGTTGTTATGTTAATGAATTAATGTTGTTATGGTCTAATGTTGTTATGGTCTAATGGTCTAATGTTGTTATGGTCTAATGTTGTTATGTTCTAATGTTGTCTAATGTTCTAATATTTGTTATGGTCTAATGTTGTTATGTTCTAATGGTTAAGTGTTCTAATGGTCTAATGTTGTTATGATCTAATGGTCTAATGGTCTAATGTTGTTTATGGTCTAATGTTGTTATGATTCTAATGTTGTCTAATGTTGTTATGGTCTAATGGTCTAATGTTGTTATGGTCTAATGGTCTAATGTTGTTATGGTCTAATGGTTAATGATGTAATGGTCTAATGTTATTTATGGTCTAATGGTCTAATGTTGTTATGGTCTAATGGTCTAATGTTGTTATGGTCTAATGGTCTAATGTTGTTATGGTCTAATGTTGTTATGGTCTAATGGTCTAATGTTATGATCTAATGGTTCCTAATGTTGTTTATGATCAATGGTCTAATGTTGTTATGGTCTAATGTTGTTATGGTCTAATGGTTATGTTCTAATGTTTGTTATGGTCTAATGGTCTAATGGGGTGTTATGGTCTAATGTTGTTATGAAGGTCTAATGGTCTAATGTTGTTATGGTCTAATGGTCTAATGTTGTTATGGTCTAATGGTCTGTTATGGTCTAATGGTCCAATGTTTGTTATGGTCTAATGTTGTTATGGTCTAATGTTGTTATGATCTAATGTTGTTATGATCTAATGTTGTTTATGGTCTAATGTTGTTAATGTTATTTATGATCTAATGTTGTTATGGTCTAATGTTGTTATGTCTAATGGTCTAATGTTGTTATGGTCTAATGTTGTTATGGTCTAATGTTGTTATGGTCTAATGTTGTTATGGTCTAATGGTCCCTAGTGTTATGATCTAATGGTCTAATGCTGTTATGATCTAATGTTGTTACGATCTAATGTTGTTATGATCTAATTGTCTAATGTTGTTATGGTCTAATGGTCTAATGTTGTTATGATCTACTGGTCTAATGTTGTTATGGTCTAATGTTGTTATGGTCTAATGTTGTTATGGTCTAATGTTGGTTGTTATGATCTAATGTTGTTATGATCTAATGTTGTTATGATCTGGTCTAATGCTGTTATGGTCTAATGGTCTAATGTTGTTATGGTCTAATGTTATTTATGGTCTAATGGTCTAATGTTGTTATCGTAGAATGTATGCACACATGACTGTAAGTCAGCTTTGGATAAAAGCGTCTGCTAAATGGCATATATTATTATTATTATATTAGTATATACAATGTACAAATAGTTAGAAGGCCACAAGATAAAATGAATACCAGCATAAAAGTTGTATTTACAATGGTGTTTGTTCTTCACTGGTTGGCCTTTTCGTGGCAAGCATGACTTACAAAGCTGCTGTGATGGCACACTGTGGACACCCAAAAGAATGGAAGTTTTTCAAAATTGGTTTGTTCCTTCAGCATTCTTTGTGGATCTGTGTAATCTGGGGGAAATATGTCTCTCTATTGGTCATACATTGGGCAGGAGGTTAGGAAGTCAGCTCAGTTTCCCTCATTTTGAGGGCAGTGAGCACATAGCCTGTCTTCTCTTGGGCCATAGATCTACCTCTCCCTTTCTCAATAGCAAGGCTATGCTCACTGAGTACATGATCAAAATTAATTTTGGGTCAGTCACAGTGGTCAGGTAAGAGCTGCCGCTGTACTCTCTGTGTAGGGCCAAATAGCATTCTAGTTTGCTCTGTTTTTTTGTTAACCTTTCCAATGTGTTAAGTAATTATCTTTTTGTTTTCTCATGATTTGAGGGGTCTAATTGTGCTGTTGTCCTGGGGCTCTGTAGGGTGTGTTTGTGTTTGTGAACAGGCTGGACCAACACTGGTCACTCTTCTCCAGGTTCATCTCTCTGAGGGTGATGGCTTTGTTATGGAAGGTTTGTGAATCGCTTCCTTTTCGAGGTGGTTGTAGGAATTTAACTGGCTCTTTTCTGGATTTTGATAATTAGTGGAGGATGCTAATTCTGCTGGTCATGCATTATCTGTGTTTCCACGTTGTAGGAGGATATTTTTGAAATTCTGCGTGCAGTCTCAATTTGGTGTTTGTCCCATTGTGTGAGGTCTGAAATGAGGTGGCCGGACCCCAGACCTCACAACCATAAAGAGGAGGAGGCTCTATGACTGATTCACCTATTTTAGCCAAATCCTAATTGGAGGCTGAAATCTGTCACTGTGAGAGACTCAGGAGAGGAGGATTGAAATCTGCGGTCACCCACATCTGACTGCCTGTGATTGCAGAAAGTATGGCGACCATGACTCCTATTAACTAATCAGTGGACAGGCGTGAAGGAAGTTTACGCAGTGGAGTCTGAGAAAACAGTTTTTCATGCAATCTAGAATGTAATCATTATGGTTAATTGATTTTCTGACATGTCTGGTAAGTATGCAGGCCATTTCGGCTTTCAGGATTTCTGTACAGATCCTTGCAGGCCGTGGATTATTTTGCTGAAAATGAGGTGATGGGGTGGATGAGTGGCATGACAATTTTGCCTCGGAGTCTGTTTTTATCTGTGCATTCAAATTGTCATTGACTAAATGCAGTGTGTTCCCTGTCCATGGCTTATGCCAGCCCATACCATACAGGAAATATGCCACCATGGGGCATTCTATTCCTTTGACATCAGCAAATCGCTCGTCACACGTTGCCTTACATGTGGTCTGAGTGTAGGCCAGTTGGACGTACTGCCAAATTCTCTAAAGCGCCTCGGCTTATGGTAGAGAAATTAACATTAAATTCTCTGGCAACAGTCATTTGAGTAAGTCCTCAAAACTTGAAACATCTGTGGCATTTATTTTAGACAAAAAAAACATTTTACATTTACATTTACATTTAAGTCATTTAGCAGACGCTCTTATCCAGAGCGACTTACAAATTGGTGCATTCACCTTATGACATCCAGTGGAACAGCCACTTTACAATAGTGCATCTAAATATTTTAAGGGGGGAGGGGGGTGAGAAGGATTACTTTATCCTATCCTAAGTATTCCTTAAAGAGGTGGGGTTTCAGGTGTCTCCGGAAGGTGGTGATTGACTCCGCTGTCCTGGCGTCGTGAGGGAGTTTGTTCCACCATTGGGGAGCCAGAGCAGCGAACAGTTTTGACTGGGCTGAGCGGGAACTGTACTTCCTCAGTGGTAGGGAGACGAGCAGGCCAGAGGTGGATGAACGCAGTGCCCTTATTTGGGTGTAGGGCCTGATCAGAGCCTGGAGGTACTGAGGTGCCGTTCCCCTCACAGCTCCGTAGGCAAGCACCATGGTCTTGTAGCGGATGCGAGCTTCAACTGGAAGCCAGTGGAGAGAGCGGAGGAGCGGGGTGACGTGAGAGAACTTGGGAAGGTTGAACACTAGACGGGCTGCGGCGTTCTGGATGAGTTGTAGGGGTTTAATGGCACAGGCAGGGAGCCCAGCCAACAGCGAGTTGCAGTAATCCAGACGGGAGATGACAAGTGCCTGGATTAGGACCTGCGCCGCTTCCTGTGTGAGGCAGGGTCGTACTCTGCGGATGTTGTAGAGCATGAACCTACAGGAACGTGCCACCGTCTTGATGTTAGTTGAGAACGACAGGGTGTTGTCCAGGATCACACCAAGGTTCTTAGCGCTCTGGGAGGAGGACACAATGGAGTTGTCAACCGTGATGGCGAGATCATGGAACGGGCAGTCCTTCCCCGGGAGGAAGAGCAGCTCCGTCTTGCCGAAGTTCAGCTTGAGGTGGTGATCCGTCATCCACACTGATATGTCTGCCAGACATGCAGAGATGCGATTCGCCACCTGGTCATCAGAAGGGGGAAAGGAGAAGATTAATTGTGTGTCGTCTGCATAGCAATGATAGGAGAGACCATGTGAGGTTATGACAGAGCCAAGTGACTTGGTGTATAGCGAGAATAGGAGAGGGCCTAGAACAGAGCCCTGGGGGACACCAGTGGTGAGAGCGCGTGGTGAGGAGACAGATTCTCGCCACGCCACCTGGTAGGAGCGACCTGTCAGGTAGGACGCAATCCAAGCGTGTAGAGAGTTTTAGAGAGGCCTTTT
>NW_025759119.1:0-4716 GCF_021184085.1 Oncorhynchus gorbuscha | reverse complement strand
TGTAAATACCCTGGTAGGTTGACTGACAACCTGATCTGTACTGTTTGTAAATACCCTGGTAGGTTGACTGACAACCTGGTCTGTGCTGTATGTAAATACCCTGGTAGGTTGACTGACAACCTGATCCAGGTTGTAGGTTGTTGGGGTGTCGGCGTAAGTATGTTTGAGTGAGTGGGTAGAGTCCAGTGTGAAGAGATGGTGCAAGAAAGGGTCAAGGCAGGAAGTCCGGGTAGCCATTTGATTAACTATTTAGTCGTCTGGTTTACTAGTCTTATGGCTTGGGGGAAGAAGCTGTTCAGGGTCCTGTTGGTTCCGGACTTGGTGCACTGGTACCGCTTGCCGTGTGATAGCAGAGATAGAGTCTTTTTTGGCCTTCCTCTGACACCGCCTGGTATAGCTAGAGTCTTTTTGGGGGCCTTCTTCTGACACCGCCTGGTATAGCTAGAGTCTTTTTTGGGGGCCTTCTTCTGACACCGCCTGGTATAGCTAGAGTCTTTTTTGGGGCCTTCCTCTGACACCGCCTGGTATAGCTAGATTCTTTTTGGGGGCCTTCTTCTGACACCGCCTGGTATAGCTAGAGTCTTTTTGGGGCCTTCCTCTGACACCGCCTGGTATAGCTAGAGTCTTTTTGGGGGCCTTCTTCTGACACCGCCTGGTATAGCTAGAGTCTTTTTGGGGCCTTCCTCTGACACCGCCTGGTATAGCTAGAGTCTTTTGGGGCCTTCCTTTGACACCGCCTGGTATAGCTAGATTCTTTTTGGGGGCCTTCTTCTGACACCGCCTGGTGTAGCTAGAGTCTTTTTTGGGGCCTTCCTTTGACACCGCCTGGTATAGCTAGAGTCTCTGATAAAGGTACAACACAACTACTGCCCTGGACTGAGAAACGAGACACACACTGACACACATGTCCTGGTGGTGTCCTAAGGGGGCCATGCACCCCCCCCCCTGAAATGTTTCCTCTCTGAATAAATTGGTTAACATAGACCGAGGCGCACTCCGACAGCAAGACGTCAATCTCACCGGAGGAAAACATCCGATCGAGCGAAACAGCGCCCCCTCTGTCTCAGTATGCGTAGCCCATGTATCTGATGCTGTGTGGCCAAAAAAGAGTATGACATAGGAGAATTCCCTAATGTAATTCACACGTTGCATGGAACTATCAAGTGAATTTACTGCCGTGGGTTATTACCCTCATATAAAATATAATATATATTTATATATATATATATATAACATATAAAATCCTGACCTTGAATGCAAACACCTGCGACAATAATTGATTTATGACTTAGTTGAACAGAGAATTTACCAGATAACTAAGCTGAAGCCTGTGTTGAACCATCGTACTTATATCGTAAAAATCCATCTTGCATATGATTAAGATTCATAATATTATGGTCCTCTGAAACGGGGTCTGTGCCCTATATTGACCCTTGACCCCCCCCCCCCCATTCAAAATGTTCTGGACACGCCATTGATCTGGAGGCACTATCAGACTATGTACATGGCTGAGACTCCCAGATATCAGCACCGTGAGTTTCCACGCACGCACACACACACTCAAACACGCACACACACACTCAAACACACACACACGCACGCACGCACGCACACACACACACGCACGCATCCGGGGCATTGTCTGGAGAAGACAAGGTGAGCGCTACCATCAGTCCTGTGTCATGCCAACAATAAATACCATTAATGTGTGGGGTTGCTTCTCAGCCAAGGGAGTGGGCTCACTCACAATTTTGCCTAAGAACACAGCCATGAATAAAGAACGATACCAACACATCCTCTGAGAGCAACTACTCCCAACCATCCAGGAACAGTTTGGTGACGACCAATGCCTTTTCCAGCATGGTGGAGCACCTTGGCATAAGGCAAAAGTGATAACTAAGTGGCTCGGGGAACAAAACATCGATATTCTATGGCCAGGAAACTCCCCAGACCTTAATCCCATCGAGAACTAATGGGCAGCATGCCAAGGTGGACTACAGAGGTCTTGAAAAGGAAGTGTCAACACTGCAAATATTGACTCTTTGCATCAACTTCATGTAACTGTCAATATGTACTGGCTATGTGTCACTCCCTGATCTGTTTCACCTGTCTTTGTGATTGACTCCACCCCCCTCCAGGTGTCGTCCATCTTCTCCATTATCCCCTGTGTATTTATACCTGTGTTCTCGGTTTGTCTGTTGCCAGTTCGTTTTGTTTGTCAAGTCAACCAGCGTTTTTCTCAGCTCCTGCTTTTCCCCTCTGCCTGCCTGACCCCTCTGCCTGCCTGACCCCTCTGCCTGACCCTGACTCTGAGCCTGCCTGACCCCTCTGCCTGACCCTGACCCTGAGCCTGCCTGACCCCTCTGCCTGACCCTGACTCTGAGCCTGCCTGACCCCTCTGCCTGACCCTGACTCTGAGCCTGCCTGACCCCTCTGCCTGACCCTGACCCTGAGCCTGCCTGACCCTGACCCCTCTGCCTGCCTGACCCCTCTGCCTGACCCTGACCCCTCGGCCTGCCTGCCGTCCTGTACCTTGCCCCCACCACTCTGGATGATTGACCCCTGCCTGCCTTCACCTGTCGTTTTCCTTCCCCTCTTGTTACAATAAACTGCTGTAATAAACATTGTTACTTCAACACAGTCTGCATTTGGGTCTTACTGGAAACCTGATACTATGCATAGATAATACCAGAGAGTAGCAGCAGCGTGAGGGGGCAATGCAAATAGTCTGGGAAGCCATTTAATTAGCTGTTCAGGAGTGTTATGTCTTGGGGGGTAGAAGCTGTTTAGAAGCCTCTTGGACCTAGACTTGGCACTCCGGTACCGCTTGCCGTGCTGTAGGAGAGAGAACAGTCTATGACTAGGGTGGCTGGAGTCTATGACAATTTTTAGGGCCTTCCTCTGACACCGCCTGGTATAGAGGTCCCGGATGACAGGAAGCTTGTAGTGCCTTGTGGTCGGAGGCCAAGCAGTTGCCGTACCAGGCGGTGATGCAACCCGTCAGGATGCTCTCGATGGAGGAGATGTAAAGCCATTGGAGGATCTGAGGACTCCATGACAAATATTTTCAGTCTCCTGCGGGGGAATAGGTTTTGTCGTTCCCTCTTCACAACCGTCTTGGTGTTCTTTGGACCATGTTAGTTTGTTGGTGACGCGGAAGCCAAGGAGCTCTCAACCTGCTCCAGGGGGGAAAGCATTGTTCTGTGTCTGTTAGTTTGTTGGTGACGCGGACGCCAAGGAGCTCTCAACCTGCTCCTGGGGGGAAAGCATTGTTCTGTGTCTGTTAGTTTGTTGGTGACGCGGAAGCCAAGGAGCTCTCAACCTGCTCCTGGGGGGAAAGCATTGTTCTGTGTCTGTTAGTTTGTTGGTGACGCGGACGCCAAGGAGCTCTCAACCTGCTCCAGGGGGGAAAGCATTGTTCTGTGTCTGTTAGTTTGTTGGTGACGCGGAAGCCAAGGAGCTCTCAACCTGCTCCAGGGGGGAAAGCATTGTTCTGTGTCTGTTAGTTTGTTGGTGACGCGGAAGCCAAGGAGCTCTCAACCTGCTCCTGGGGGGAAAGCATTGTTCTGTGTCTGTTAGTTTGTTGGTGACGTGGAAGCCAAGGAGCTCTCAACCTGCTCCTGGGGGGAAAGCATTGTTCTGTGTCTGTTAGTTTGTTGGTGACACGGAAGCCAAGGAGCTCTCAACCTGCTCCAGGGGGGAAAGCATTGTTCTGTGTCTGTTAGTTTGTTGGTGACGCGGAAGCCAAGGAGCTCTCAACCTGCTCCAGGGGGAAAGCATTGTTCTGTGTCTGTTAGTTTGTTGGTGACGCGGAAGCCAAGGAGCTCTCAACCTGCTCCTGGGGGAAAGCATTGTTCTGTGTCTGTTAGTTTGTTGGTGACGCGGAAGCCAAGGAGCTCTCAACCTGCTCCTGGGGGGAAAGCATTGTTCTGTGTCTGTTAGTTTGTTGGTGACGCGGACGCCAAGGAGCTCTCAACCTGCTCCTGGGGGGAAAGCATTGTTCTGTGTCTGTTAGTTTGTTGGTGACGTGGAAGCCAAGGAGCTCTCAACCTGCTCCTGGGGGGAAAGCATTGTTCTGTGTCTGTTAGTTTGTTGGTGACGCGGAAGCCAAGGAGCTCTCAACCTGCTCCTGGGGGGAAAGCATTGTTCTGTGTCTGTTAGTTTGTTGGTGACGCGGAAGCCAAGGAGCTCTCAACCTGCTCCTGGGGGGAAAGCATTGTTCTGTGTCTGTTAGTTTGTTGGTGACGCGGAAGCCAAGGAGCTCTCAACCTGCTCCAGGGGGGAAAGCATTGTTCTGTGTCTGTTAGTTTGTTGGTGACGCGGAAGCCAAGGAGCTCTCAACCTGCTCCAGGGGGGAAAGCATTGTTCTGTGTCTGTTAGTTTGTTGGTGACGCGGAAGCCAAGGAGCTCTCAACCTGCTCCTGGGGGGAAAGCATTGTTCTGTGTCTGTTAGTTTGTTGGTGACGCGGAAGCCAAGGAGCTCTCAACCTGCTCCTGGGGGGAAAGCATTGTTCTGTGTCTGTTAGTTTGTTGGTGACGCGGAAGCCAAGGAGCTCTCAACCTGCTCCAGGGGGGAAAGCATTGTTCTGTGTCTGTTAGTTTGTTGGTGACGCGGAAGCCAAGGAGCTCTCAACCTGCTCCAGGGGGAAAGCATTGTTCTGTGTCTGTTAGTTTGTTGGTGACGCGGAAGCCAAGGAGCTCTCAACCTGCTCCTGG
>NW_025759118.1:0-4716 GCF_021184085.1 Oncorhynchus gorbuscha | reverse complement strand
CCGACCAAGGAATGGACCCAGCGACTTCAGACGCTCGTTACACTGCCGTCGAGATCCAAGGAGCCATGCTCGGCAGACACGAGCAGGAATTGTCTGCTGCTCGCCATGCCGTGGAGAACCTGGCCGCTCAGGTTTCCGACCTCTCTGGACAGTTCCAGAGTCTACGTCTCGTGCCACCTGTTACTTCCTGGCCTGCCGAGCCTCCAGAACCTAGGGTTAATAACCCACCTTGCTACTCCGGGCAGCCCACTGAGTGCCGCTCCTTTCTCACGCAGTGTGAGATTGTGTTCTCTCTCCAACCCAACACATACTCTAGAGAGAGAGCTCGGGTTGCTTACGTCATTTCACTCCTTACTGGCCGGGCTCGAGAATGGGGCACAGCTATCTGGGAGGCAAGGGCTGATTGCTCTAACAAGTTCCAGAACTTTAAAGAGGAGATGATTCGGGTTTTTGACCGTTCAGTTTTTGGTAGGGAGGCTTCTAGGGCCCTGGCTTCCTTATGCCAAGGTGAACGGTCCATAACGGATTATTCTATTGAGTTTCGCACTCTTGCTGCCTCTAGTGAGTGGAACGAGCCGGCGCTGCTCGCTCGTTTTCTGGAGGGACTCCACGCAGTGGTTAAGGATGAGATTCTCTCCCGGGAGGTTCCTTCAGATGTGGACTCTTTGATTGCTCTCGCCATCCGCATAGAACGACGGGTAGATCTTCGTCACCGGGCTCGTGGAAGAGAGCTCGCATCAACGGTGTTTCCCTGCTCCGCATCGCAACCATCTCCTCCTCTGGCTTTGAGACTGAGCCCATGCAGCTGGGAGGGATTCGCATCTCGAATAAGGAGAGGGAACGGAGGATCACCAACCGCCTGTGCCTCTATTATGGAGTTGCTGGACATTTTGTTAATTCATGTCCAGTAAGAGGCCAGAGCTCATCTGTAAGCGTGAGGGCTACAGGTGAGCGCAACTACTCAAGTCTCTCCATCAAGGTCCTGTACTTTGTCGGTCCATCTACGCTGGACCGTTCGGGTGCTACATGTAGTGCCTTGATAGACTCTGGGGCTGAGGGTTGTTTCATGGACGGAAGCATGGGTTCGAAACATGACATTCCTTTCAGAGAGTTAGAGAAGCCTACGCCCATGTTTCTGCCTTAGATGGTAGTCATCTTCCCAGTATCAGATTTGAGACACTACCTTTAACCCTCACAGTATCTGGTAACCACAGTGAGACTATTTCTTTTTGATTTTCCGTTCACCGTTTACACCTGTTGTTTTGGGTCATCCCTGGCTAGTATGTCATAATCCTTCTATTAATTGGTCTAGTAATTCTATCCTATCCTGGAACGCTTTCTTGTCATGTGAAGTGTTTAATGTCTGCCATCCCTCCCGTTTCTTCTGTCCCTACTTCTCAGGATGAAACCTGGCGATTTGACAGAGTGCCGGAGGAATATCATGATCTGCGCACGGTCTTCAGAGTCGGTCCCGAGCCAACTCCCTTCCTCCTCACCGGTCGTGATGATTGTAGTATTGATCTCCTTCCGGGGACCACTCCTCCTCGAGGTAGACTATACTCCTGTCGGCTCCCGAACGTAAGGCTCTCGGTGATTATTTGTCTGTGTCTCTGGACGCCGGTACCATAGTGCCTTCTTCCCTCCCTCGGCCGGGGCGGGGTTCTTTTTTGCTAAGAAGAAGGACGGTACCTGCGCCCCTGCGTGATTATCGAGGGCGTGCTTTACTAAGTTGGACCTTCGTAACGCTTACCATCTCGTGCGCATCAGAGAGGGGGACGAGTGGAAAACGGCGTTTAACACTCCGTTAGGCATTTTGAGTACCGGGTTCTGCCGTTCGGTCTCGCCAATGCGCCAGCTGTTTTTCAGGCATTAGTTAATGATGTTCTGAGAGACATGCTGAACATCTTTGTTTTTGTCTATCTTGACGATATCCTGATTTTTTCTCCGTCACTCGAGATTCATGTTCAGCACGTTCGACGTGTTCTACAGCGCCTTTTAGAGAATTGTCTCTACGTAAAGGCTGAGAAGTGCTCTTTTCATGTCTCCTCCGTTACTTTTCTCGGTTCCGTTATTTCCGCTGAAGGCATTCAGATGGATTCCGCTAAGGTCCAAGCTGTCAGTGATTGGCCCGTTCCAAGGTCACGTGTCGAGTTGCAGCGCTTTTTAGGTTTCGCTAATTTCTATCGGCGTTTCATTCGTAATTTCGGTCAAGTTGCTGCCCCTCTCACAGCTCTTACTTCTGTCAAGACGTGTTTTAAGTGGTCCGGTTCCGCCCAGGGAGCTTTTGATCTTCTAAAAGAACGCTTTTACGTCCGCTCCTATCCTCGTTACTCCTGACGTCACTAGACAATTCATTGTCGAGGTTGACGCTTCAGAGGTAGGCGTGGGAGCCATTCTATCCCAGCGCTTCCAGTCTGACGATAAGGTTCATCCTTGCGCTTATTTTTCTCATCGCCTGTCGCCATCTGAGCGCAACTATGATGTGGGTAACCGTGAACTGCTCGCCATCCGCTTAGCCCTAGGCGAATGGCGACAGTGGTTGGAGGGGCGACTGCTCTTTTGTCGTTTGGACAGACCATAAGAACCTTGAGTACATCCGTTCTGCCAAACGACTTAATGCCCGTCAAGCTCGTTGGGCGTTGTTTTTCGCTTCGTTTCGAGTTTGTGATTTCTTACCGTCCGGGTAGCAAGAACACCAAGCCTGATGCCTTATCCCGTCTGTTTAGTTCTTCTGTGGCTTCTACTGATCCCGAGGGGATTCTTCCTTATGGGCGTGTTGTCGGGTTAACAGTCTGGGGAATTGAAAGACAGGTTAAGCAAGCACTCACGCACACTGCGCCGCCGCGCGCTTGTCCTAGTAACCTCCTTTTCGTTCCTGTTTCCACTCGTCTGGCTGTTCTTCAGTGGGCTCACTCTGCCAAGTTAGCTGGTCATCCCGGTGTTCGAGGCACTCTTGCGTCTATTCGCCAGCGCTTTTGGTGGCCGACTCAGGAGCGTGACACGCGCCGTTTCGTGGCTGCTTGTTCGGACTGCGCGCAGACTAAGTCGGGTAACTCTCCTCCTGCCGGTCGTCTCAGACCGCTCCCCATTCCTTCTCGACCATGGTCTCACATCGCCCTAGACTTCATTACCGGTCTGCCTTTGTCTGCGGGGAAGACTGTGATTCTTACGGTTGTCGATAGGTTCTCTAAGGCGGCACATTTCATTCCCCTCGCTAAACTTCCTTCCGCTAAGGAGACGGCACAAATCATTATCGAGAATGTATTCAGAATTCATGGCCTCCCGTTAGACGCCGTTTCAGACAGAGGCCCGCAATTCACGTCACAGTTTTGGAGGGAGTTCTGTCGTTTGATTGGTGCGTCCGTCAGTCTCTCTTCCGGGTTTCATCCCCAGTCTAACGGTCAAGCAGAGAGGGCCAATCAGACGATTGGTCGCATACTACGCAGCCTTTCTTTCAGAAACCCTGCGTCTTGGGCAGAACAGCTCCCCTGGGCAGAATACGCTCACAATTCGCTTCCTTCGTCTGCTACCGGGTTATCTCCGTTTCAGAGTAGTCTGGGTTACCAGCCTCCTCTGTTCTCATCCCAGCTTGCCGAGTCCAGCGCTCCCTCCGCTCAAGCGTTTGTCCAACGTTGTGAGCGCACCTGGAGGAGGGTGAGGTCTGCACTTTGCCGTTACAGGGCACAGACTGTGAGAGCCGCCAATAAACGCAGGATTAAGAGTCCAAGGTATTGTTGCGGCCAGAGAGTGTGGCTTTCCACTCGCAACCTTCCTCTTACGACAGCTTCTCGTAAGTTGACTCCGCGGTTCATTGGTCCGTTCCGTGTCTCCCAGGTCGTCAATCCTGCCGCTGTGCGACTGCTTCTTCCGCGACATCTTCGTCGCGTCCATCCTGTCTTCCATGTCTCCTGTGTCAAGCTCCTTTCTTCGCACCCCCGTCTCGTCTTCCCTCCCCCCTCCCGTCCTTGTCGAGAGCGCACCTATTTACAAGGTACATAAGATCATGGACATGCGTTCGGGGACGGGGTCACCAATACTTAGTGGATTGGGAGGGTTACGGTCCTGAGGAGAGGAGTTGGGTTCCGTCTCGGACGTGCTGGACCGTTCACTCATTGATGATTTCCTCCGTTGCCGCCAGGATTCCTCCTCGAGTGCGCCAGGAGGCGCTCGGTGAGTGGGGGGTACTGTCATGTTTTGTCATTTATTATCTTGTCTTGTCCCTGTGCTTCCCATTCTATTCGTTTCCCTCTGCTGGTCTTATTAGGTTCTTTCCCTCTTTCTATCCCTCTCTCTCCCCCTCCCTCTCTCACTCTCTCGCTCTCTCTTCTCTCTATCGTTCCGCTCCTGCTCCCAGCTGTTCCTATTCCCCTAATCAATCATTTAGTCTTCCCACACCTGTTCCCGATCCTTTCCCCTGATTAGAGTCCCTATTTCTTCCTTTGTGTTCCGTTCCTGTCCTGTCGGTTCCTTGTCTAGAATTCACCGTGCTGTGTTTGTGTATCGCCCTGTCGTGTCGTGTTTTCCTCAGATGCTGCGTGGTGAGCAGGTGTCTGAGTCTGTCTGGTTCAAGTGCCTTCCCGAGGCAACCTGCTGTTCACCTGCTGTTCAAGATCGAGTCTCCAGTTTGTCCTCGCCATTTCGAGTGAAAGTTGTGTTTTTTTGTTTGTATTTACTTTACTGGATTAAAGACTCTGTTTTCGCCAAGTCGCTTTTGGG
>NW_025759117.1:0-4717 GCF_021184085.1 Oncorhynchus gorbuscha | reverse complement strand
TGTCATGCAGGTGATAGAGGACCCAAAGCGACTTAACAGAAACAGAGTTTATTCAAGTCCAAACAGGGAATACAGAAATCCTCTAGTCTGTAGAGGGGAATAACAAGAGAAGCGGCCACAGACTGCAGGTCGCCTGGGTAGGCGCAGGCCGTAGTAGACAGAGACACCTGCTCACACGCAGCATCTGATGAAGGCAAAAACACGACAGGACAGGGCGAAACACAATCACAGCATGGTGAATACTAAACAAGGAACCGACGGGACAGGAACGGAACACAAAGGAATAAATAGGGACTCTAATCAGGGGAAAGGATCGGGAACAGGTGTGGGAAGACTAAATGATGATTAGGGGAATAGGAACAGCTGGGAGCAGGAACGGAACGATAGAGAGAAGAGAGAGCGAGAGAGTGAGAGGGGGAGGGGGAGAGAGGGGATAGAAAGAGGGAAAGAACCCAATAAGACCAGCAGAGGAAACGAACAGAATGGGGAGCACAGGGACAAGACATGATAATAAATGACAAACATGACAGTACCCCCACTCACCGAGCGCTCCTGGCGCACTCGAGGAGGAATCTTGGCGGCAACGGAGGAAATCATCGATGAGTGAACGGTCCAGCACGTCCCGAGACGGAACCCAACTCCCTCCTCAGGACCGTAACCCTCCCAATCCACTAAGTATTGGTGACCCTGTCCCCGAGAACGCATGTCCATGATCTTATGTACCTTGTAAATAGGTGCGCTCGACAAGGACGGAGGGGGGGAGGGAAGACGAACGGGGTGCGAAAGGGCTTAACACAGGAGACATGGAAGACAGATGGACGCGACGAAGATGTCGCGGGAAGAAGCGAAGTCGACAGCGACAGGATTGACGACCTGGGAGACACGGAACGGACCAATGAACCGCGGAGTCAACTTACGAGAAGCTGTCGTAAGAGGAAGGTTGCGAGTGGAAAGCCACACTCTCTGGTCAGCAACAATACCTTGGACTCTTAATCCTGCGTTATTGGCGGCTCACAGTCTTCCCGCAGACAAAGGCAGACCGGTAGTGAAGCCTAAGGCGATGTGAGACCATGGTCGAGAAGGAATGGGAGCGGCCTGAGACGACCGGCAGGAGGAGAGTTACCCGACTTAGTCTGCGCGCAGTCCGAACAAGAAGCCACGAAAACGGCGCGTGTCACGCTCCTGAGTCGGCCACCAAAAAAAGCGCTGGCGAATAGACGCAAGAGTGCCTCAACACCGGGATGACCAGCTAACTTGGCAGAGTGAGCCCACTGAAGAACAGCCAGACGAGTGGAAACAGGAACGAAAAGGAGGTTACTAGGACAAGCGCGCGGCGACGCAGTGTGCGTGAGTGCTTGCTTAACCTGTCTTTCACCCCCAGACTGTTAACCCGACAACACGCCCATAAGGAAGAATCCCTCGGGATCAGTAGAAGCCACAGAAGAACTAAACAGACGGGATAAGGCATCAGGCTTGGTGTTCTTGCTACCCGGACGGTAAGAAATCACAAACTCGAAACGAGCGAAAACAACGCCAACGAGCTTGACGGGCATTAAGTCGTTTGGCAGAACGGATGTACTCAAGGTTCTTATGGTCTGTCCAAACGACAAAAGGAACGGTCGCCCTCCAACCACTGTCGCCATTCGCCTAGGGCTAAGCGGATGGCGAGCAGTTCACGGTTACCCACATCATAGTTGCGCCAGATGGCGACAGGCGATGAGAAAAATAAGCGCAAGGATGAACCTTATCGTCCAGACTGGAAGCGCTGGGATAGAATGGCTCTACGCCTACCTCTGAAGCGTCAACCCTCACAATGAATTGTCTAGTGACGTCAGGAGTAACGAGGATAGGAGCGGACGTAAAACGCTCTTTTAGAAGATCAAAAGCTCCTGGGCGGAACTGACCACTTAAAACACGCCTTGACAGAAGTAAGAGCTGTGAGAGGAGCAGCAACTTGACCGAAATTACGAATGAAACGCCGATAGAAATTAGCGAAACCTAAAAAGCGCTGCAACCGACACGTGACCTGGAACGGGCCAATCACTGACAGCTTGACCTTAGCGGAATCCATCTGAATGCCTTCAGCGGAAATAACGGAACCGAGAAAAGTAACGGAGGAGACATGAAAAAGAGCACTTCTCAGCCTTTACGTAGAGACAATTCTCTAAAAGGCGCTGTAGAACACGTCGAACGTGCTGAACATGAATCTCGAGTGACGGAGAAAATCAGGATATCGTCAAGATAGACAAAACAAAGATGTTCAGCATGTCTCTCAGAACATCATTAACTAATGCCTGAAAACAGCTGGCGCATTGGCGAGACCGAACGGCAGAACCCGGTACTCAAAATGCCCTAACGGAGTGTTAAACGCCGTTTCCACTCGTCCCCCTCTCTGATGCGCACGAGATGGTAAGCGTTACGAAGGTCCAACTTAGTAAAGACCTGGCTCCCCTCAAGAATCTCGGGAAGGCTGATGACATAAGGGGAAGCGGATAACGATTCTTAACCGTTATGTCATTCAGCTCCTCGATAATCCACGCAGGGGCGCAGAGTACCGTCCTTCTTAACAAAAAGAACCCCGCCCCGGCCGGAGAAGAAGAAGGCACTATGGTACCGCGTCAAGAGACACAGACAAATAATCCTCGAGAGCCTTACGTTCGGGAGCCGACAGAGAGTATAGTCTACCTCGAGGAGGAGTGGTCCCCGGAAGGAGATCAATACTACAATCATACGACCGGTGAGGAGGAAGGAGTTGGCCTGGACCGACTGAAGACCGTGCGCAGATCATGATATTCCTCCGGCACTCCTGTCAAATCGCCAGGTTCCTCCTGAGAAGTAGGACAGAAGAAACGGGAGGGATGGCAGACATTAAACACTTCACATGACAAGAAACGTTCCAGGATAGGATAGAATTACTAGACCAATTAATAGAAGGATTATGACATACTAGCCAGGGGATGACCCAAAACAACAGGTGTAAACGGTGAACGGAAAATCAAAAAGAAATAGTCTCACTGTGGTTACCAGATACTGTGAGAGTTAAAGGTAGTGTCTCAAATTTGATACTGGGAAGATGACTACCATCTAAGGCAAACATGGGCTTAGGGCTTGTCTAACGGTCTGAAAGGAATGTTATGTTTCCGAACCCATGCTTCGTCCCATGAAACAACCTCAGCCCCAGAGTCAATCAAGGCACTGCATGTAGCATCCAACCGGTCCAGCGTAGATGGACCGACATAGTAGTACAAGATCTAGATGAAGAGACCTGAGTAGTAGCGCCACCAGTAGCCCTCCGCTTACTGATGGGTTTCCTGGCCTCTTACTGGACATGAATTAACAAAATGTCCAGCAACTCCGCAATAGAGGCACAGGCGGTTGGTGATCCTCCGTTCCCTCTCCTTAGTCGAGATGCGAATCCTCCCAGCTGCATGGGCTCAGTCTCAAAGCCAGAGGAGGGAGATGGTTGCGATGCGGAGCAGGGAAACACCGTGATGCGAGCTCTCTTCCACGAGCCCGGTGACGAAGATCTACCCGTCGTTCTATGCGGATGGCGAGAGCAATCAAAGAGTCCACATCTGAAGGAACCTCCCGGAGAGAATCTCATCCTTAACCACTGCGTGAGTCCCTCCAGAAAACGAGCGAGCAGCGCCCCGGCCGTTCCACCTCACTAGAGGCAGCAAGAGTGCGAAAACTCAATAGAATAACTGCTATGGACCGTTCACCTTGGCATAAGGAAGCCAGGGCCCTAGAAGCCTCCTACCAAAAACTGAACGGTCAAAAACCCGAATCATCTCCTCTTTAAAGTTCTGGAACTTGTTAGAGCAATCAGCCCTTGCCTCCCAGATAGCTGTGCCCCATTCTCGAGCCCGGCCAGTAAGGAGTGAAATGACGTAAGCAACCCGAGCTCTCTCTAGAGTATGTGTTGGGTTGGAGAGAGAACACAATCTCACACTGCGTGAGAAAGGAGCGGCACTCAGTGGGCTGCCCGGAGTAGCAAGGTGGGTTATTAACCCTAGGTTCTGGAGGCTCGGCAGGCCAGGAAGTAACAGGTGGCACGAGACGTAGACTCTGGAACTGTCCAGAGAGGTCGGAAACCTGAGCGGCCAGGTTCTCCACGGCATGGCGAGCAGCAGACACCTGCTCGTGTCTGCCGAGCATGGCTCCTTGGATCTTGACGGCAGTGTAACGAGCGTCTGAAGTCGCTGGGTCCATTCCTTGGTCGGTTCCTTCTGTCATGCAGGTGATAGAGGACCCAAAAGCGACTTAACAGAAACAGAGTTTATTCAAGTCCAAACAGGGAATAACAGAAATCCTCTAGTCTGTAGAGGGGAATAACAAGAGAAGCGGCCACAGACTGCAGGTCGCTTCGGGTAGGCGCAGGCCGTAGCTGACAGAGACACCTGCTCACGCAGCATCTGATGAAGGCAAAACACGACAGGACAGGGGCGAAACACAATCACAGCACGGTGAATACTAAACAAGGAACCGACGGGACAGGAACGGAACACAAAGGAATAAATAGGGACTCTAATCAGGGAAAGGATCGGGAACAGGTGTGGGAAGACTAAATGGGAGATTAGGGGAATAGGAACAGCTGGGAGCAGGAACGGAACGATAGAGAGAAGAGAGAGCGAGAGAGGAGAGGGGGAGGGGGAGAGAGAGGGATAGAAAGAGGGAAAGAACCCAATAAGACCAGCAGAGGGAAACGAACAGAATG